>NC_142799.1:81732312-81882484 GCF_049724085.1 Artemia sp. Qi Xiang Cuo | reverse complement strand
GTTGTATGATTGGTAAATTATTTGAATCTATTTTTGTTCATTTTTGGTTTAATAGAGTTCTTTACTTTTTTTGAAAAACTTATTTTGTGAAAAAAGTTTTTTAAATTAATTGCTTTTCGTTTTGTATAGACCTGGTCTTTTTTCAGAGAAAAATAAAATAATAGTTTGAATCTTTCCGGTTTTCCTTTAAAAATTTATCGTTTAGCTTGCTATTTATATGCTGGAGAACCTTTTTCAGCAATTTTGGACAACATAATCTCTTTTGAAAATCGTGTCACAAATAGTAGTGTTTAATTTTGTCATATGCATCCTCTAGTTGATGAATAAAAATTAATATAATTCCCAAAAATTATATCTATACTCTTTCACAGCCTAGGTACAATTTTGATTTAGTAAAATTTTAAGAGCAGAAGTAGTAAAAGAAGTAGCCCCAAAAATTTGAACTTAATACCCTCAGTCGTTCTTGTTATATTGCTGAGATGTCTTATTGGCAACCAGCATACAAACAAAAGTATTTTTATTCAATTTTAAAGTGACATTTAGTTTTCAAGCATAATGGGCAGATTACAAAACTGTGGGGGATTGACCTACCCAATAACCCTAGAAATATAGTTACTACACCATTCAGTTATGCTGAACAAAATGATTGTCTTAAAATTTTGATTTGAAGTGTCTGGAAAATTATGAGCTAAAGAGGAGGGCTGATTATCCTCTAATAATTTTTTACTCTTATGAGGGCACTATAACTTTTAATTTTACATCAAATCAGCTCCTTTAAAATATCAATGATGTTACTGGCTATGATAGAGCATCGCTGTCTATGTCCTAATATGCTCTATACTGCTTATATGCACTTTTAATACCTGCATGTATATAGGTTGCTCGTTTTATTAAAACTCTTCCTAAACGTTCCCTAAAAGTTTCAACTTAATGCAATTAGTATCGTTAGTTACAGATACCGTAGAAGCAGCATTAAGTGAATACACTAGACCCCGGTGCCACACCGGCGGATCGACCGAAAGACGCCAACGAGAGGCCCCATCGACCGCCACCGAAGTGTCACAACGCCGCCGGCGTGCCGCCGCCGACAGAGGCGTTCGGTCGACTTTAAATCAATTTTGCGGCAGTTCTTTATTGCGTCAACCGCTAAGTCGGAGCTTTTCCTTCTCGTGTAGTTTAGTATTTCGATTTTCCTGATTAGAAATCAAGCAGGGCTTGCACTATCCCCGAATTTTTGGGTATTTCCCTGAAAATTTATGTGTCACCCCAAAAAAAAATTTGGTTCCCCGAAAATCACGCAATCACGGTGCCATCCCTAGCGATTTATCACCAGTGACTTTCCCTGCCAAATATTACTTTGCATACCATAATCTTCACTACTCTCTTGTTCGTTAATTTTCGTCTCTTTTGTTACTTTGCATAAAAACCGGACAGATGCAATATGCAATTGCAAATGTTGCAATATACAAAGTTCTTCATAGGTTGACAAAAAAAGTATCGTCCTTATGAAATGAGTTTAAATCATTTCGAATGCAGTTTACCAATCGCTATTTCTTACATCATTCGTAGTCAAGAATTTTATTCTCAAGTTAATAGAATTATAGAACGCATTCACTACTATACAGCCTCAGCTTCAGTTGGATTTTGAAATTGACAGCCGACAAATTGTTTCTACAGCTGAATTGTAAGTTTGCAGAATTTTTTTTATTTTGTTGTTCTTAGATAAGATTTTCTTAATATTTTATACTCGATTGTTAAACGCCTGATAGAAAATACAATCTTCTTTCTGAAACATTTCCCCTCCCCCCCCCCCCCCCAAAAAAAAGAACCTTCTGTTGAGACAAAATTTAGCTATAGACAAAGATATATACAAGGTTGGGGAATTAAATATTTAACCGGAAGTTACCCAAAAACTTCTATACATTAATAAATTGTACATTATTGCCTCTATGGGGGGGGATAGGCGCCCCTAATTTGTTGATTTCAATACATCATTTTGTTTTCATTGAAAAAAGGGATGCCAAAAAGACAATTATTTTTTTCATTTGAAGTGAAGACAGAAAAAAATGATATCAAATTCCCTGGGAAATCATTGAAATATTTTGATAGACTCAGGGCCCCCATTGGGACTTGTTCATTGTCTTGGGTATTTTGCGATTTCTCATAGGCTACTGGCCTAATTTGGCTTTTGTGTGTGCTCCCTTTGAATTAGATTCTTTGGATATTAGTAGTATAGCTATAACAGTTTCAAGCGCACAGTCCCCCCATATAGCTATAACAGTTTCAAGCGCACAGTACTCCCATATAGCTATAATATAAGGTAGCAGAGTGTCTCCCGCCAATACAAGCAGATAGTGTAATGACCGGATTCAACTACCGTGAGAAATTTGTGCTGTTGTTTCTGTTCAAAGTGCGTGATGTTTTCATGGTAGTGATTCGTTTCCTTTGTATGGAATTGTGAAATTCTTTCTGTAATTTAATTTGTTAGGCGGGGTTGACTTATGTTTAACCTTGAACAAGGATAAAAAAACCCTACAATGAATTATTGTATGAGTTCAGAATTGGCATTTGAAATATAATGATGCATTCAAACAAAAGGAATATTGACGAAAGCTACACGCAAGAAGTAAGTTATTCTTTTATATTCATAGTGGGTAAAGAAATTAATTCTACTAAAAATTATACAGACCCTATTATAGTTAACAGATTGTTAAATATTTTTTTAACCTGGATCTCCAGAGGTCGGTAAAGAGCAATATCAGAACATGAATAAAAGTATGTAAACACTGCATTTAAATGGCGTGCGAGCTTAGCACATGAGGTAAATCATACCTATTTTTTATTCCGGCCCAAAGTTCCCCACAATCGTTCCCCACCGGCCCAAAGTGCCACAATCGTCCACCTTTTTTTTAACGTTTTTTAACTTTTTTTTACATCTCTTAGAATGTCATGAAACACACTTAAAACACAAGAAATTCACATTTAATATTTTCCAACTTCAAAATGGGAATGATATAGATATGTGTGTTGCGACTTTTACTATTAGATAAATAATGTTTGTAGTAACCAATTATTTTTTTTTCTGACATTTTTTTTTTAACTTTTTTCTGACAGTTTTTTTTTAAACTTTTTTTTCAACTTTTTTTATTTTACATCTAAATAATATAATAAAAATAGAATGACGCTTTTAATTTAAATTTTAAAAAAATTATTCTTGTGTATACTATTGATGAGGACTGAGGGTTCTTTTTCAAGTTTTTTTTCATGAAAAACAAATTTTTGTTTAGGATTTTCCAGAGCTCCGCCTACCCATTAAGAAGATAAGAAGGGGTGAAGCGACTACAGTGGTCAGTTCAAACAGACCGACGGTTATACACCATGGTCGTAGGTCAAATCCATTAATACCATCAACTAAGAAAGTATGTTCGCATGATAGTGCTATTGTAGCATTGAATGCTGACAAGGAGAAGTATTTAAACTATGAAATAAGTACAAGTGGTAGCACCATCGGAAACGTATGCGTGCATTGTCATGACAGTAAGGAATTAAATTTCTTTGAGTACCAAAAAAATTCAACTCTTATGATGGTGGATATGCGAGATTGAGATCACCGGAGAGGATTGCACTAAAAGAGAATGCCAACATAAAAATAATAGTTGATGAAGAAGGGCATCTTCTTGCTAGTGCTTGTGGTAATATGTTACCCAGTGTTAAACCGTATCGTCAGCTTTCGGGTATTAGCATTCAAATGAAAGCAAAGACGAAAAGAAAGGCCTACTCTTCTGCTAATATCATAAACCATATCTTGTCTACGTGCCGGAACTGTTACCTCTGTAAAAATAGTGTGATAATAGACAGTGAAGTTGCCAAAAAAATAAAAAAGGTATTGGAAGGAAATATCACTAAGGAATATAAAGATGAATCGATGAAAAACAAAGTACCAGCAAACGTTACTACCATTGATCAAACAATCAATGAACCAAATAATACTAAAGACGAAAAGCATATTGAGCCTGTCGATGACACACCTGTAAAAATTGTCTATGACTCAAAATGGAATAATGATTATTCTACTGATTACGAACTAAGAGAAGACAACAGCTATAGTATCAAGAGAGAACAAGGTGAACCATTTTATGGAACAGATTCAAAATGATCAAAGTTGTTCATTGATATTAATAATGTATAATAACAATATATTTTTTGTATTAATATTCTACATGACATTATTTCATTAAAAATATGTTATGCTTTACATTGTTATATGTTCATTATTTTTAGAGTAAGCTAGCATATCAAACGTTAAGAATGTCTATTAAAACATCGGATATGTAAGAAAAGGAATTTTCATACATCATATGTCGGATAGATAGGTTAACATAGAGAAAATCTAAGTATAAGAATGAATAAATTCTCTATCAACATCTATTGACAGATACTTGGGATAGCTTTGACGGGATATAAGTATTAGAGTGAGTAAATTCTTTATCAGTGTCTTTTGACAGATACTTTTGATAACACTGACATAATTTAAGTATCAAATTGAACAAATTCTTTATTAAAATTCGTTATCGATATCATTTGTCGGCTACGTCAGATAACATTGAAAAATCTATCTATTAAAATGAATAAATTCTTTATCATCAGCCGTTGTCGGATTTGTCGTTATGAAAAAATTGTAAGTAAGTAACAAACTCTTTCTTGAATTCACCTCTTGCATATACAATACAGAAATTAAAAAAAAATAATTAGGTATTGAGATAGGCAAACATCCGCCCAGACACATAAGCAGAGGAAGTGAGAGAGACAAAAACACGTATAAATGTAAGGATTCAAGCATAGACACCGACAGAAACAGGTACTGAGATAAGCAAACACCAGCCCAGACACATAAGCAGAGGAAGTAAAAGAGACAAAAACACATATAAATATATAGATTTTGACCTACAAATTGATAAAACAGTCACTGAAATAAACAAACTTCCGCTCAAACACATAGGCAAGGCGAGTGAGAGAGACAAAAACACATGCAAATATATTGATTCAGACATACAAACCGACAGAGACAGGCATTGAGATACGCAAACATCCACCAAGGCACATAAAAAGAGGAAGTGAGGGAAACAAAAACACATATAAATGTAAGGATTCTGACACACAAACCAACAAAGACAGGCATTGAGATAGGCAAATACCTGCCCAGACACATAAAAAGAGGAAGTGAGGGATACAAAAACACATATAAATATATGTATTAAAGCATACAAACCGACAGAGACAGGTACTGAGATAAGCAAACACCCGCCCAGACACATAAGCAGAGGAAGTGAGAGAGACAAAAACACATATAAATGTAAGGATTCTGACATACAAAGCAACAATCACCAAGGCATTGAGATAGGCAAACATCCGCCCAGACACATAGGCAAGGAGAGTGAGAGAGAAAAAAACACATATAAATATATCGATTCAGTCATACAAACCGACATAGACAGGCACTGAGATAAGCAAACACCCACCCAGACACATAAGCAGAGGAAGTGAGAGAGACGAAAACACAAATAAATGTAAGGATTCTGACATACAAAGCAACACTCACAGGCATTGAGATAGACAAACATCCACCCAGACACATAGGCAAGGAGAGTGAGAGTGACAAAAACACATATAAATATATTGATTCAGACATACAAAGGAACAATCACAGGCATTGAGATAGGCAAACACCCGCCCAGACACATAAGTAGAGAAAGTGAGAGAGACAAAAACACATATAGATATATAGACTCTGACACAAAAATCGACAAAGACAGTCACTGAGATAAGTAAACATCTGCTCAGACACATAGGCAAGGAGAGAAAGAAAGACAAAAACACATGCAAAGATATTGATTCGTGCATACACATCGACAAAGACAGGCGTTGAGAAAGGCAAACACCCGCCCAGACACATAAGCAGAGGAAGTGAGCGAGACAAAAACACCTATTAATATATAGATTCTGACACACAAATCGACAAAGACAGGCATTGAGATAAGCAAACATCCGCCTAGACACATAAGCTGCGAGAGTGAGAGAGAAACAAACACGAGCAAATATATTGATTCTGTCATAAAAACCGACAAAGACAGGTATTAAGATAGGCAAACCTCCGCCCAGACACATAAGCAGAGGAAGTGAGAGAGACAAAAACACATATAAATGTAATGATTCTGATACACAAACCAACAAAGACAGGCATTGAGATAGGCAAACACCTGCCCAGACACATAAGCAGAGGAAGTGAGGGAGACAAAAACACATATAAATATATGGATTCAGGCGTACAAACCGGAAGAGACAGGCATTGAGATGAGCAAACACTCGCCCAGTCACATATGCAGAGGAAGTGAGAGAGACAAAAACACATATAAATGTAAGGATTCTGACATACAAAGCAACATTCACAGGCATTGAGATAGGCAAACAACCCCCCAGACACATAGGCAATGAGAGTGAGAGAGACAAAAACACATGTAAATATATGGATTCAGACATACAAAGGAACAATCACAGGCATTGAGATAGGCAAACACCCGCCCAGACACATAAGTAGAGGAAGTGAAAGAGACAAAAAGACATATAAATATTTAGATTCTGACATACAAATCGACAAAGACAGTCACTGAGATAAGCAAACATCCGCCCAGACACATAGGCAAGGAGAGTGAGAGAGACAAAAACACATGCAAATATATTGATTCAGACATACAAACCGACAGAGACAGGCATTGAGATAGGCAAACACCCGCCCAGACACATAAGCAGAGGAAATGAGGGTGACAAAAAAAACACATAAATATATGGATTCTGACATACAAGCCGACAAAAACAGGCATCGAGATAAGCAAACATCCACCCAGACACATCCGCAGATGAAGTGAGAGAGACCAAAACACATATAAATATATAGATTCTGACATACAAAGCGACAAAGACAGGCATTGAGATAATCAAACATCCGCCCAGATACATAGGCAGGGAGAGTGAGAGAGAAAAAAACACATAAAAATATATTGATTCAGGCATACAAACCGACAGAGACAGGCATTGAGATAGGCAAACATCCGCCCAATCACATAATCAGAGGAAGTGTGAGAGATAAAAACACAAATAAATGTAAGGATTCTGACACACAAACCAACAAAGACAGGAATTGAGATAGGCAAACACCCGCTCAGACAAATAAGCAGAGGACGTGAGCGAGACAAAAACACATATAATTATATGGATTCAGGCATACAAAACGACAGAGACAGGCACTGAGATATGCAAACACCCCCCCAGACACATAAGCAGAGGAAGTGTGAGAGACAAAAACACATATAAATGTAAGAATTCTGACATACAAAGCAGCAATCACAGGCATTGAGATAGGCAAACATCAACCCAGACAAATAAGCAGAGAAAGTGAGAGAGACAAAAACACTAATAAATAAATGGATTCTCACATACAAACCGACAAAGACAGACACTGAGATAAGGAAACATCCGCCCAGACACATAGGCCCAGAGAGTGAGAGAGACGAAAACCCATGCAACAGACGCACAGTCATAAGGAGAGAGATATCCAAAAAGTTGGGTTGATCTAGGTTCACTTAGAGTGGCGCGCCACTCTAAGTGAACCTAGATCAACCCAACTGTGCGTCTCTGTCGGTTTGTATGCCTGAATCAATATATTTGCATGTATTTTTGTCTCTCTCAGTCTCCTTGCCGATGTGTCTGGGCGGATGTTTGCTTATCTCAGTGACTGTCTTTGTCGATTTGTATGTCAGAATCTATATATTTATATGTGTTTTTGTGTCTTTCAGTTCCTCTACTTATGTGTCTGGGCGGGTGTTTGCCTATCTCAATGCCTGTGATTGTTCCTTTGTATTTTTGAATCTATATGTTTATATGTGTTTTTGTCACTCTCACTCTCGTTTCATATATGTCTAGGCGGAAATTTCTCTATGTCAATGATGGTGATTGTTGCTTTGTATGTCAGAATCCTTAAATTTATACGTGTTTTTGTCTCTCTCACTTCCTCTTCTTATGTGTCTGCGTGGGAGTTTATTTATCTCAGTGCCTGTCTCTGTCAGTTTGTATGCCTGAATCCATATATTTACATGTGTTTTTGTCTCTCTCACTCTCCTTGCCTATGTGTCAGGGCGGATGTTTGCCTATCTCAATGCCTGTGATTGTCGATTTGTATGTCAGAATCTATATATTTATAGGTGTTTTTGTCTCTCTCACTTCCTCTGCTTATGTGTCTGGGTGGATGTTTGCCTATCTCAATGCCTGTTATCGTCGGCTTGTATGTCAGAATCCATATATTTATATGTGTTTTTTGTCTCCCTCACTTCCTCTGCTTATGTTGCTGGGCGAGTTTTTGCCTATCTCAATGCCTGTCGCTGTCGGTTTGTATGCCTGAATCAATATATTTGCATGTGCTTTCGTCTCTCTCACTCTCCTTGCCTATGTGTCTGGGCGGATGTTTGCTTATCTCAGTGACTGTCTTTGTCGATTTGTATGTCAGAATCTATATATTTATATGTGTTTTTGTCTCTTTCACTTCCTCTACTTATGTGTCTGGGCGGGTGTTTATCTATCTCAATGCCTGTGATTGTTCCTTTGTATGTCTGAATCTATATATTTATATGTTTTTTTGTCTCTCTCGCTCTCCTTGCCTATGTGTCTAGGCGGATGTTTGTCTATCTCAATGATGGTGATTGTTGCTTTGTATGCCAGAATCCTTACATTTATATGTGTTTTTGTCTCTCTTACTTCCTCTGCTTATGTGTCTGGGCGGGTGTTTGCTTATCTCAGTGCCTGTCTCTGTCAGTTTGTATGCCTGAATCCATATATTTACATGTGTTTTTGTCTTTTTCACTCTCCTTGCCTATGTGTCTGGGCGGATGTTTGCCTATCTCAATGCCTGTGATTGTTGCTTTGTATGTCAGAATCCTTGCATTTATATGTGTTTTTGTCTCTGTCACTTCCTCTGCTTATGTGTCAGGGTGGGTGTTTGCTTATCTCAGTACCTGTCTCTGTCGGTTTGTATGCCTGAATCCATATATTTGTATGTGTTTTTTTCTCCCTCACTTTCTCTGCTTATGTGTCTGGGCAAGTGTTTGCCTATTTCAATGCCTGTCTTTGTTGATTTGTGTGTCAGAATCCTTACATTTATATCTGTTTTTGTCTCTCTCACTTCCTCTGCTTATGTGTCTGGGCGGATGTTTTCCTATCTCAATGCCTGTGTCTGTCGGTTTGTATATCAGAATCAATATATTTGCATGTGTTTCTGTCTCTCTCAGTCTCTCTGCTTATGTGTCTGGGCTGATGTTTGCTTATCTCAATGCCTGTCATTGTCGATTTTTATGTCAGAATCTATATATTAATAGGTGTTTTTGTCTCTCTCACTTCCTCTGCTTATGTGTCTGGGCGGATGTTTGCCTATCTCAATGCCTGTTTTTGTTAGTTTGTATGTCAGAATCCATATATTTATATGTGTTTTTTGTCTCCCTCACTTCCTCTGCTTATGTGTCTGGGCGGGTGTTTGCCTATCTCAATGCCTGTGTCTGTCGGTGTGTATGCCTGAATCAATATATTTACATGTGTTTTTGTCTCTCTTACTCTCCTTGTCTTTGTGTCTGAGCAGATGTTTGCTTATCTCAGTGACTGTCTTTGTCGATTTGTATGTCAGAATCTATATATTTATATGTGTTTTTGTCTCTTTCACTTTCTCTACTTATGTGTCTGGGCGGGTGTTCGCCTATCTCAATGCCCATGATTGTTCCTTTGTATGTCTGAATCCATATATTTCTATATGTTTTTGTCACTCTCTCTCTTCTTGCCTATTTTTCCGGGCGGCTGTTTGTCTGTCTCAATGCCTGTGATTGGTTCTTTGTATGTCAGAATCCTTACATTTATATGTGTTTTTGTCTCTCTCACTTTCTCTGCTTATGTGTCTGGGTGGGTGTTTGCTTATCTCAGTGCCTGTCTCTGTCGGTTTGTATGCCTGAATCCATATATTTATATGTGTTTTTGTCTCTCTCACTCTCCTTGCCTATGTGTCTGGGCGGATGTTTGCCTATCTCAATGCCTGTGATTGTTGCTTTGTATGTCAGAATCCTTACATTTATATGTGTTTTTGTCTCTCTCACTTCCTCTGCTTATGTGTCTGGGCGGGTGTTTGCCTATCTCAGTACCTGTCTCTGTCGGTTTGCATGCTTGAATCCATATATTTATAGGTGTTTTTGTCTCCCTCACTTCCTCTGCTTATGTGTCTGGGCAGGTGTTTGCCTATCTCAATGCCTGTCTTTGTTGGTTTGTGTGTCAGAATCCTTACATTTATATGTGTTTTTGTTTCCCTCACTTCCTCTTTTTATGTGCCTTGGTGGATGTTTGCGTATCTCAATGCCTGTCTCTGTCGGTTTGTATGTCTGAATCAATATATTTGCATGTGTTTTTGTCTCTCTCACTCTCCTTGCCTATGTGTCTGGGCAGATGTTTGCTTATCTCAGTGACTGTTTTGTCAATTTGTATGTCAGGATCTATATATATTTATATGTGTTTTTGTCTATTTCACTTCCTCTGCTTATGTGTCTGGGCGGGTGTTTGCTTATCTCAGTACCTGTCTCTGTCGGTTTGTATTCTTGAATCCATACATTTATATGTGTTTTGTCTCTCTCACTTCCACTGCTTATGTGTCTGGGTGGATGTTTGCCTATCTTAATGCCTAATTATTTTTTTTTTTAATTTCTGTATTGTGTATCCAAGAGGTGAATTCAAGAAAGAGTTTGTTACTTACTTACAATTTTTTCATAATGACAAATCCGACAACGGCTGATGATAAAGAATTTATTCATTCTAATAGATAGATTTTGTCAATGTTATCTGACGTAGCCGACAAATGATATCGATAACGAATTTTAATAAAGAGTTTGTTCAATTTGATACTTAAATTATGTCAGCGTTATCAAACGTATCTGTCAAAAGACATTGATAAAGAATTTACTCACTCTAATACTTAGATTCCGTCAAAGCTATCCCAAGTATCTGTCAATAGATATTGATAGAGAATTTATTCGTTGTCATACTTAGATTTTTCTCTATGTTGACCTATCTATCTGACATATGATGTATGCAAATTCCTTTTCTTACTTCTCCGATGTTTTAGTAGACATTATAAACGTTTGATATGCTGGCTTACACTAAAAATAATGAACACATTACAATGTAATGCATAACATATTTTTAATGAAATAATGTCATATAGAATATTAATACAAAAAATATAGTGTTATTATACATTATTAATATTAATGAACAACTTTGGTCATTTTGAATCTGTTCCATAAAATGGTTCACCATCTTCTCTCTTGATACTATAGCTGTTGTCTTCTCTTAGTACGTAATCAGTAGAATAATCATTATTCCATTTTGAGTCATACACAATTTTTACAGGTGTGTCATCGACAGGCTCAATATGCTTTTCATCTTTAGTATTATGTGGTTCATTGACTGTTTGATCAATGGCAGTAACGTTTGCTGGTACCTTTTTTTTCAACGATTCGTCTTTATATTCCTTATTGATATTTTCTGCCAATACCTTTTTTATTTTTCTGGCAACTTCACTGTCTATTATCACACTATTTTTATAGAGGTAACAGTTCCAGCACGTAGACAAGATATGGTTTATGATATTAGCAGAAGAGTAGGCATTTCTTTTCGTCTTTGCTTTCATTTGAATGCTAATACCTGAAAGCTGACGATATGGTTTAACACTGGGTAACATGTTACCTCAAGCACTAGCAAGAAGATGCCCTTCTTCATCAACTATTATTTTTATGTTGGCATTCTCTTTGAGTGCAATCATCTCCAAAGATTTCAATCTCGCATATCCACCATCATAAGAGTTGAATTTGTTTTGGTACTCCAAAGAAATTAAATTCATTACTGTCATGACAATCCACGCATACGTTTCCGATGGTGCTACCACTTGTACTTATTTCATAGTTTAAATACTTCTCCTGGTCAGCATTCAATGCTACAATAACACTATCATGCGAACATACTTTCTTAGTTGATGGTATTAATGGATTCGACCTACGACCATGTTGTATAACCGTCGGTCTGTTTGAACTGACCACTGGAGTCGCTTCACCCCTTCTTATATTCTTAATGGGTAGGGGGATATCTGGAAATTCCTAAAAAAACAGTTTGTTTTTCATGAAACAAATCTTGAAAGAGAACCATCAGTCCTCATCAATAGTATGCACAAGAATAAGTTTTTTTTTAATTTAAATTAAAAGTGTCATTCTATTTTTCTGATATGATTTAGAGATGTAAGGAAAAAAGTTAAAAAAAAAGTTTAAAAAAAACTGTCAGAAAAAAAAAGTTAAAAAAACTGTCAGAAAAAAAAATTGTTTACTACAAACATTATTTTTCTAATAGTAAAAGTCGCGACACACATATCTATATCATTCCCATTTTGAATTTGGAAAATATTAAATATGAATTTTTTGTGTTTTAGGTGTGTTTCATAATATTCTAAGAGATGTAAAAAAAAATTGGGGGGGGGGAGGTTGGAGAAGGGGTTGGTTTGAGGGGGGTTGGAGGGAGGGGGTGGATGATTGTGGCACTTTGGGCCGGTGGGGAACGATTGTGGGGAACTTTGGGCCAGAATAAAAAATAGGTATGATTTACCTCATGTGCTAAGCTCGCAAGCCATTTAAATGCAGTGTTTACATACGTTTTTTCATGTTTTGATATTGCTCTTTACCGACCTCTGGAGATCCAGGTTTAAAAAATATTTAACAATCTGTTAACTATAACAAGGTCTGTATAAATTTTAGTAGAATTAATTTCTTTACCCACTATGAATATAAAAGAATAACTTACTTCTTGCGTGTAGCTTTCGTCAATATTCCTTTTGTTTGAATGCATCATTATATTTCAAATACCAATTCTGAACTGATAAAATAATTCATTGTCGGAGTTTTTATATTCGTGTTCAAGGTTAAACATAAGTCAACCACACCTGACAAATTAAATTACAGAAAGAATTTCACAATTTCATACAAAGGAAACGAATCACTACCATGAAAACATCACGCACTTTGAACAGAAACAACAGCACGAATTTCTCACGGTAGTTGAATCCGGTCATTACACTGTCTGCTTGTATTGGCGGGAGACACTCTGCTACCTTATATTATAGCTATATGGGAATACTGTGCGCTTGAAACTGTTATAGCTATATGGTGGGACTGTGCGCTTGAAACTGTTATAGCTATACTACTGATATTATTGAATGCCATGGCGAATCTATGACTCAGTTTTCCAATAATTTGAGGTATATCTGGATAATTCCGATATTTTTTTTGTTGTCTTTGTACCCCTTTACTCATACCCTCAATTTTTTCAAGGAACACTAAGCTGTTTAACGTTATTTTGCGTGTTTGTTTGAACCATATAGTGACCTAGTTAATTATTAAGTAAATTATTTTTCTAATGTAAAGCTGAGACGGTTTCTTATCAAGCTGGTGTCCAGAGGGGGGGGGGTAGAGAGGTATTACAATTAAATGATAATATCTCGACATTTTTTTATTGAAAGCAGGGACGGCATCCTATTAAGGTTGTATCTAAAGGGGGGGGGGGGTAGTGAGCTATCATATTTAAATGATAATACCTCGATTTTTTTGAAAGCAGGGATGCCAATAAGTTAATTATTTCTTTTATTTCAAGCAGAGACCGTATCCTATCAAGATGATATCCAGAGGGTGGGCATAAAGTTATTATATTTAAGTGATATCGACATCCCCACCTAAAGTTGCGCTCGAGTGACAATGGCGCCCTTGGTCCAGTGCCCAAGTTACATTTAAAGGCAAGGTCATAATAAAAGCTTTCAATTTGGGATTTTCAAGGAGGAGTCTTTGACAGTCTTATTACCTCAGGGTACTAGATGTTGCAACGTTCTTACGTATCTACAGTGGTTTAAAAAATTCGATCCACCCGCAAATGATTACCAAAAATATGCACAAATATGAGAAATGTAACATTTGGAATATTATAACACGTTTTTCAAAGCTTTGAACAAAAGCAAAAAAAGCTAAATACCCCTAACTATGCTTGAAAGCTATTTTAAAAAGAAACTCTTTGGAGATTTCCATGGATATGACCATAGCAGAAGCTATGAGCCTGGTAGGGGATCAAAGAGGAGTCTTTGAGTATTTTGACCACAGGCAAATTATTGTTGCAACTTTCTTAAATTTGGTAATTTTTGTGAGCATTTGGAAATCAAAGCTTAAACTCAATAACTGATACTAAATGTCCTAACATTTTCCTTGGATTAAAAGTGACGAACTAGGAAGAAAATCTCAACATCTTCCTGGACCGACTTCAATCTGCATATTATTTCATTTAATTACATTTAAAACGGATGAGCTTTTCATTTTTTACCTAAGAAAATAGCTGGCACTTCATTTTTCTTCATACCGAATAAACCATTAAACGTTTTTTGTTTCATTGTAATTGAAGTGTTCTCATGTGAAGTGTTCATCATGTATTTTTTAATTTGATAAATTTACTCCTTTTAGATGCAGTTTATAATTTGACTGATATTAGGTATTTATGAGTTTAAAAACTGGAATGAATCCCCAAAAGAAAAAATGAATAATATCCAAAAGAGCAGCCAAAAGCCATGAAAAAGCAGCAGTTCAGCCTTAACATACATGACATATATTCTATAAAGAAGCCAAAAGAACTTTAAATGCATTTTTTTTAAATTGTTATTAAAAACCAATTTTTAATACAAGAAGGCTTCTTAGGAATCCAAAAGAGCAAAAAAAACAATCATTATCAAAGTCGCCTATTGCAACTGTTTTAAAGGTGACAAAACTGATATAGGCAAAGGGCATTATGAAAAAAATAAGCTTCTAAGTTCAAAGTTATATTCAAAGTTTTTACCCAGATAACTGACGAATTTTGTGATACGGTATTTGAAGTTTGGTATGCAGTAATGCTCGGTGAAAAAAAAACTACTAATTTTGATAATTATTTATGTTAAGAATACATAGTTAATAAACACTTCAACTACTCGTATTATGCAAGGATTCTGAAACGCCATAGCCATTTCGTTTCTACCAGATTTCTACTTCTCTTGATAAATCATGAGCAGTGCGAAAGCGCTGCCTAAGTAAAGAACGATGTGGGCACAATGTATTTTTTTTTTCTCCATACCTCGGCACTTCGTATCGAAGGAGTTGTCGTAGAAACTTCAAAAAGTGCTCATTCGATTGGAAATTGGAGTGGCTAGTGCCCTTTTTAATAGTCGAAAGTGATTGGAGGGAAACTAGCTCCCCCCCCACGCCCATCATTCCCCCAAACACATCTAATCAAAATTTTGAGATAGCCATTTTGTTCAGCGTAGTTGATATCCACATAGAAAATATGTTTTTGAGGAGGATACTCCCCCACAACCCTCGGGGCAAGGGTTTAAAGTTATGCCCTGAGGGCATATAAGAACAATGTTGCGACTATTTATTATTTATTATTTTTTCCTTTAGAGCAGGGTACTTCGTATCAAAGAAGTTGTCGTAGAAACTTCGAAAAGGGCTGATTCAATTGGAAATTGGAGTGGCTTGTGCCCTTTTTAATTGTCGAAAGTGATTGGAAGGCAACTAACACCCCTTCCACGCCCACCATTTCCCGAAACACGTCCAATCAAAATTTTGAGATAGCCATTTTGTTCAGCGTAGTTAATATCCAGATAGAAATTATGTTTTGAGGAGTAATCTCCCCCACAGCCTCCAGGGCAAGGGTTGTATGTTATGCCCTGGGGGCATATAAAGTTTTTATAGAAGGCGTTGTCGTAGAAATTTCAAAAAAGGCTCATTCGATTGGAAATTGAAATGGCTAGTGCCCTTTTCAAAAGTACTAATTCTGGTGAGATAGCAAATTTGCGACAAAATACACTTTCCATATTCTCCCCGGGAATTTTTTATATATTTAGTTCTTTGCCTCTTTTTATTATCAGAGTTCCATAATTCAAAGGGAAATTCAAAGGGCTAGTGCCCTTTTTAATAGTCGAAAGTGATTGGAGCGCAAACAAGCCCCCCACCCACGCCCATCACACCCCAAATACATCCAATCAAAGTTATGAGATAGCCATTTTGTTCAGTATAGTTGATGTCCAGATAGAAATTATTTTTTTGGGGAGGACACTCCACCAAAACCATCTGGGCAAGGGTTGTAAGTTAGGCCCTGGGATCCTATAAGGTCTTTATAGACCTCTTTGTCATACACACTTCAAAAAGGGCTCATTCTATTGTACATTCAAATGGCTAGTTCCCTTGTTAATAGTACTAATTCTGGTGATATAGCAAATTTGCGACAAAATACACTTTCCATATCCTCCCCGGGAATTTCTTATATATTTAGTTCTTTGCCTCTTTTTATTATCAGAGTTCCATATTTTAAGGAATTTTTAAATTTGCTATACCTAGTTGCGACTATCTTGTTTGTTATAATGTTTATGAAATCAACGTATGATCTATTTTCAATCTTCCAGTTTCTGTTTTAGCCGAAGTCGCTTCTTTCCGAAAAAATGGGGAGGGGGTAGCTCTAAAAGTTTTTTTTTTTACTTTAAGAGTTGGTGTTGAGCAACCTTAACTTAGCAGAAATATTCAAAAGAATTACCTTTATAGCTGTAGATTCTATGGAGCTTCTGTTGCGGTGGAGCTCAAATTGATAAACACAGCAACTGACTAAAGAAAACATTCACTTTAAGTAATATATTTAATTCTCAGTAAATTGCAATCAAAACAAATATTTTTTAAGGGAGAATGGGGCGTAATGCTACCTTTATTTGTTATAAAATGTCTAAGTTTTACGTTTGGCTTCATTATCTGTTGTAATTTATTTTTGTTTACGTTTTATTTCTTCATTCTTATAATTTCTTAGTACCTTGTTATAAGCCTATTTCTGCTCGTTATAAGTTCATCGTCAATTTGATCGTTAATATTTTTGGAATTTGGTTTAATTTATTGGATTATCCTACATCTTTTTTTGTTTGGGGGTGGGGTGGGGTCTCATAAAAACCGCTTTTTGTTTGGGTCTTTAATTATTGTTTTTTTTCTCTTTTTGTTTTGTTTTGTGTGTGTGTGTGTGTGTGTGTGTGTGTGTGTGTGTGTGTGTGTGTGTGTGTGTGTGTGTGTGTGTGTGTGTGTGTGTGTGTGTGTGTGTGTGTGTGTGTGTGTGTGTGTGTGTGTGTGTGTGTGTGTGTGTGTGTGTGTGTGTGTGTGTGTGTGTGTGTGTGTGTGTGTGTGTGTGTGTGTGTGTGTGTGTGTGTGTGTGTGTGTGTGTGTGTGTGTGTGTGTGTGTGTGTGTGTGTGTGTGTGTGTGTGTGTGTGTGTGTGTGTGTGTGTGTGTGTGTGTGTGTGTGTGTGTGTGTGTGTGTGTGTGTGTGTGTGTGTGTGTGTGTGTGTGTGTGTGTGTGTGTGTGTGTGCGTGTGTGTGTGTGCGTGTGTGTGAGTGCGTGTGTTTGCGCGCGTGTGTGTGTGTGCGTGTGTGTGTGTGCGTGTGTGTGTTTGCGTGTGTGTTGAGTCATTGAAAGGTTGAAATGCATTATATTGAAAATACTTTTTTTTCTTTTTTTTTTTTAGTATTTATGCTATTTCTGTTTTCTCCTGTTTTTTCCTGGCCATAGAACCTTACGGGGGTTCTATATTGAAGTGTTTTTGTCATAAATTTATTGGTTGGATAAATTAGTTGACTGATTGATCATAGGGTAGTCCACGCGGAATAAATTGATTGCTTGGTAGTCCCCTGGTTAGTTTTTGATTTTTTGGATCTTTTGTTTCTCTTCTTTTTCTTATGTGGATCATTGTATTTTATGATTTTTTTTTTCTCTTGTTTATTTTTTTTTTTATTTATTATTTTTTCTATTCTTTTTTTTATCTTGTGTTGAGTATCTTAAAGGTGTGAATTTATGATGTTTAAAATGTTTTAGTTTTTAATGTATTTGTTTCATTTTTGTTTCTCCCCTGTTTTTTTTTCCTGGCCATAGAGCCGTACGGGGGAGTTTTTATTGAAGTGTATTTTGTTGTTTATTGATTGAATAAATTGATTGATTTATTGATTGATTGAACCAGCGATAATTTTGCTTTTGTAGCAATTTTGTTTCATCCTTTTTTGTTGTTAATCGTAAATGCTGCTGTGTAGAGATAAAAATATATAGTTTGAATTTGAAGCTTCTATTTAAGGGTTTCCGAGGCCCCTAACCGCATAAAAGCCTAGAAATTCCATCGAGCCTGGTTCAAATCTATACCAGTATAAAAATAATGCAGGAATTTAGTTCGTGTTTTGTCTGACATTTAATGGGCGTCAACTAAGGAAAACGCAGATAAACTGACGAATTACAGAATAAACACAAAAAAATAATATAAAATTTGAGAAAATAAAAACATAGAACAATAAGGAATTATACAATTAGCCATAAGGATCTCGTTATTTTTGGATGGGGCATGGGACCTTAGACTCACCCCTAAACGGACGCAGGGGCGTCACGTATGGGGGGAGGGCCCCCCCTACAGCAGGGGCGTCACGTATGGGGGGAGGGGTTGACACCCCCCCCCTACAATATTTTCGGTGACTCGGTAAAAAAAAATTGAGTCGGTAAAACCGCGGCACGAAGCGCTGCGGTTTTACCGACTCAATTTTTGAAAAAAAATAAATCGAGATGAATGAAATTACTGAAAGAAGATGAAAACACTGGCGTGACATCCACTGAAATCTAGATCCTCCATAAGTCTCGAAAACCTCGGTATCAGTCGGTAAATGAAACAACTTTACCGACTCAATTTTTAGATTTGATTGAAAGGGGCCGCTATCTCGATCTCATTCGGTAATTGGAGCAGCAAAATCGACCGGAAACAATGGATGAGAACTTCTTGTTGAGAACTTCCGGCTTGTGAATCATCGGGAGTTCAGTTCAGTTTTAAGATTGATTTCGATTGCAAAGAACATATTAACAATAAAAAAATATGTCAAGTTTAAGGACAAATCGGGTGAAAATAAAGTGCTTGGCGTATAAGAATATTTTCGATGAGGATTACCGTAAGCGTCATAACGCCAGTTTTCATAAAAATGAACCTGAGCCGAAATGGATCCTAGCGACCGAGAAGGTAGTGAATAACCCATTTGCTGCATAAGCTCCTAAGAAAATGAAATTGACAGTTCATTCCAACGGAGGAAAAGGTAAGACATAGCCTATGCAATTAAATTGTTCACTGCGAATCGACCAGTGGGTAGGCGACAAGTTAGTTTTTTTCATTCTGACTCTTTTTATATATACTAATTGAAATTCTAAATTTCTTACTTTGGCTTATATAAAGCATAATATCATCATACCTCTCCGCATCAATTGCTTTATTCCACAAGAGAAGAGCAAAATCGTCCGCTATATCAGAGGATAGTATAGCCTATTAAAGATGTGCCTCTCGGGGCGGATCGGGCTCAATTAATTCAGGAAAACCGTTGGTAGCGATTGATAGCTATTCGGTATTAACACAAAGCACAAGAATTTAAACTCAATTTTTTTTCCTAATTATTAACAAAATAAAAAAGTCGGTAAAAATGACCAGCCAGTCGGTAAAATCTATTGCCCCCCCCCCCAAACATTTTCGCTAGTAACGCCCCTGAGCGCACGTGTCTGTACAAATATACAACCTGTTTAGGGGAAATTTTTGAAAGTCAGAATCACTTACATAGGAAAGAGCCATGTTTCAAACATTCGAAACAAAAACTGTTATCTTTCATATAACATAGAAACTGTTTAAATAAAAACCTAAGCAGTAAAGATAAGAAATAAGAATTGAACGATCCAAATTTGAGTACTGTAACACTTAGCTTGATTGGACAAAGCTCTTAAGATAACAATTATTTTTACGAAAAGACTGAATAATAAAATTTTGAGCTATTCGGCTCGTACAGAAACGAGTTTTGTGTTTGGGCTAACCAAGTTTCAAAGTTGGGACGGAAAGGGCAAATTTTTGACGCTTTATTAAATCTGACTTCTTATAGTTCTATTCGAAAATCATATATATATATAGTATAATGACATTATATAGAACATTATAGAACATTATAGTTCTATGATAAAATCATATTAAGTTAGGGCTGATGCATAAATAATCCTGAGATTCAGAGGATACCATGGCAGAAATAATTTATAGTTGAAAAGATTTTTTAACGGCTTTTTTTACTCGCTTTTAATGTATTTTTGTTTCAGTGTACCAGAGGGATCATACGAAGCTCGAAATTGTCTGCATGATTGTGGCATAATTGGAAGTAATGTCGAATATTACAGAGTTCAAGGGCGAACATTTCTCTGCCCTTTTGAAAACTTAATCCTTATAAATTGTTATAATCCTTATAATCCTTAAATCCTTATAATCCTTGTTATAAGAATTTCAAATGAGAGAAGGATATATATAACACCCCTCCCTTACAGGCTGGTTGCCCCTCAAGAAGAAGTCTGTAGCTCACCCCCTGATTGGAAGAAATAGTTTGTACATCAGCCTTTTTTGCAATTGTATGTATTTAAGTTTCAATCAAGGGTTGTTTTTAAATGAAAAATAAACCGAAAACTAAATTGAATGTGCGAATGTCATTGGAAAAATAGGTAAATTGTTCGATCATTACTTATTCGTGAATAGTGTACAAAATAAGCATTCTATCACTGAAAACTATGCATAGGAATAATCTTAAAAAAAATAGATGAGTGGGAGTCGTGGCCAACAGTTACTGGAATGCAAACACTACAAACGAAATTTTTGTAAATTTTCGAAAAGATGTCGTTGTTTCAGTTTCTGTGTAGCCTTGCAGTATGCGAAAGAACGACTCACATTTGTTTCATTTTAAAAATTTTCAAAGTCCCTCTAAAGAGTTACCCCACAGCGGTGTCATGACATATTTTGTCCATAGACTTCTGAAATTCCTCACGGAACAGACTAACATTACAGCTACTACTACTACCTCTAATAGCTCACTGCAGCACCAAGCCATCTGAGGTCAACACGGCGACGCATGTTCCTCCTCCATCCCAATTTATTGAAGCCTACCTCTATACACACTCTGAACAAGTTCCAAGTTCCCTTAAATACTTTCTTACGACCTCCTCCTACCCAATCTGGAGACTACCTGCTTTTGTTTGGCCCTAGATTGTAGGCCGAAACGCACGATCTTTGGTAATCTGTCATCTTTTATCCGCAGAACGAGTCCTATCCATTTTAACTTTTCTATTATTACACCTCTGTGGCAAAAACAATTTTTTCGAGTTTAAGTGTCTGAAATATAAGTTGAAATTGGAATAAGATATCCTTCAAAATGATGTAAGTGATGGTAAACATTTTGCAGCGTTCTTGTGTTTATTGTTTCGACTAAGCCTCGGTTTGAGCAACCTATAGCACTTCCGCAGCTTATCACAAACCCTATAATAATTTTCACAGATGACAGATCCTTAGTTCTGTTTAAAAAAAAAAACTGAATTCATAGAAAAGAGTGTCGATATGGTCAACATTATGAAATCAAAAATGAAATTCAAACAAAAACTCCACCCGTCATTCAATTAGGGTTTCAGTCAGATTCAGCATTAAGTGCCTCAGTACAGGTCAAAAAATGTCTTAAGTTTTCCAGAACATAGATGAAAAGAATATGTGAGACTTCAATAACCGTAATGCTGAGACTAAAATCTGATTTGAGCTACTCTTGTTACTCTTTATTTTATTCACTAGGATCGTTGTAGGCTATGTGAATGTACATAGTGTCTTTTGGTTTACTTCATATTTCCATGCAATCGTTGTTGACTTGCTATTAGTAGCAAGTCAGTATTAAAACAGTGAATAAAATGATGTAGTAGCCAGGGGCGGATCCAGGATTGTTTTTAGGGGGGGGGGGTAAATAGGTTGATCCGATAAACTTGCGTTAGAAGCAAATTTAATTACCGCAATCTTGCATTCATTAAGTAAACTATACTACTTTAGACTACGTTAGGTGAGGCGCGCGCCCCCTCGCCCGCTGGATCCGCCACTGATAAAAAGAGCTAGATTTTTTGGTA
The DNA here is from genome assembly GCF_049724085.1 of Artemia sp. Qi Xiang Cuo. Lineage (NCBI taxonomy): Eukaryota > Metazoa > Arthropoda > Branchiopoda > Anostraca > Artemiidae > Artemia > Artemia sp. Qi Xiang Cuo. The sequence continues at coordinate 81,860,343 of NC_142799.1, read as the reverse complement.
TTTCATTGAAAAGTATCCTTTTTTTGGCAGCAGATAATAGTTTGTTATTAGTTATTCTTACGGAAAACAAACAAAAACTTCCCCTCCCCAGGTTTTGGAGGATATATTTCCCCCCCCCATCCCAAGATTTTCATGAATTGGCACCATAAATGGTTTCGAACTCAAGACAACAATACATGAGGGATGGGCCAGACACTAAAATCAGTGTTTAAAATGACAAAGTACCAGAAGAGGGGAATACGATGCCTTTCTGTTGCCGAAATGTAGTTTTCTTGAGCTAATAGTCCGATTGCATTCTTTCTAGTTTATTTAGTATGGTATTTAGTTGCCAATGTGTCTTGGTAAGTTGGAAGACCGTAACAGTGAAAGTCAAACTGCGGTCATCCCAGTCTGAAGTGCAGTGCAAGTTCATATAGTTTTATTTCCAAGGAAGTTAAATCAAGCTGGCTTAGAGCATCTTCATAAGAAGTACTGAAAAATCGGAAACGGATTTTAAAGCCCATTTTTGAACATTATCAATTTTTATGTCTGTTCTTTCGTGAGACAGATCTTATGAGAATGATCTTAGTGAGACTGATATCATTTTGCATTGAAGTCACTCTATGTGCTGTATCATCATAACTTTTGCTTTTCTAATTTAATACCAAGGCCCAATAATGCCACCTTGCTTCCCAGTGAAACAGGAAACGGTAGGGAATTTCTTTAAACAGTTTTATCAAAGTTTGGGGGCTTGAACGCCTCTTGTGACCAGGGGCATCCTGAGACTCATTCTCGTTGGGAGGGGGAGGGGGGATGATCTTCGTAAATTTTACCGAATTGCTACCTGATGTATGCCGAATTTTCTGCAGAAATTAAGAATTTTGCTAAATTTCGGGCAATTTTGAAAAATTTTCGCCTTTGGCGAAAATTTTACCGAATGCCAAAACCGTTGGAAGGGCGGCAGGCCACTCCCAGCCCCCCCTTCGGGATGCCCGTCCTTGTGACTAAGATACATTTAATAACATCGAACAGAAAAGCTGTGAGGTCCATTCTAGTAACTATTTAATGATGATGTTACTTTGTTGTGATGTTCCTAATTAATTTTAGAAGCTGCGCTTTACCAATATAGTACCAGAGCCTCCTGTCACCACCTAGGTTTCTCCTCAGATTGTAGACAGCAGTTGGATTTCTCTAAATAGCATCCCCTCAAGTTTTATGATCTGACTTCCTTTATCAGTTTGGGACCAATGGTATTGATAAATGAGGAAAAGTCAATCTCTGAAAACTATTAATGAAAGAATTGCGTGTTGAAATCACTCGTTGTGCTGTGTTTATTTAGTGCTGTTGTGCGTTGTGCTGTGTCAATACCGGACGCTATTATCAACACTGTACCTTCCGCTTGAATCGGTAAAGAATAATAGAATTTCTTTAAATAGCCTTGTTCAAGCTATGTAACCTGAGCACTACTTATGGCTAATGTTCTATTTAATTCTGGGAAAGAAAAACAGCAAGGTTTATCAGTGATGCCAATTGAAAAAGAGGTGGTTTCATTTACCCATCTAGATTTTCCCTTTCCCCACTCCTCTTAGATTTCGAAAAATACCTTTTTTAAATATTTGCAATTAAATATACCCCTTTTTTAAGCATTCTCATGAAAAACAAACGAAAAAAAAATTGTACACCCCTATAATTTGAAAAATATATTACACACAATTTCATAAATTGGCATCATTGATGTCTATTCCAGAAAACATGAGGCGTTGATTTTACTTGTTGTTATCCGATTAGAGGCATAAAGTTTGATGTGCTAATGTAGCACAAAAGAGGATCGCTACTAGTCTTAGCAATGTTTTACCGTTTACTTTGAGAAAAATTATGCTTTTTTAATTTTCTAATCTTGGTCCTAAATTCAAGAGTTTAACAAAATGCGGCAAACTCCTTTCATCGCTATTTCCTATGCAAATCAAGCAGAAGGCTAAGCTCATGAAATTACGACAATGATTTCAAAATCTATAATTTGACTTGACTCCAGGTTAATGGCTATATCTTCCCCCATTCTTTAGAATCTGGATTCTATTCTTTTATCTATCTCTATGGTAGTATGGTAATTGCTGTACCTTTTCTAGCATTATCACCATTTTTCCCGTGAGGCGGTAGATGGCAGTGAAATTTCTTTAAATTTTCCCCATGAAGCGGTAGATGGCAGTGAAATTTCTTTAAATTATTGCCAAGCTTTGGGACTTAACTTCGTCTTGCAGCTATTAATATTGATAAAGTTGAAGCAAAAAATTGTGATATCAAAGTTTGGAAACTATTGAGCTATAACAGGGACGGATCGAGGATTTTTAGGGAGGGGGCGCAAATGAGAGTGATGCGATACAATTGCATTATGGGTAAGTATAATAACCGCAATATTGCGCCAATTAAGTGAAATATGCGACTTCAAGTGACGTTAGGGGGGGGGGTACGCGCCCGCCTCACCCCCCTGGATCCAACACTGAGGAATGATGTCACTCATTGTGCTTTACCCAATTAGCGTTATAAACTATACTCTGCTGAGATGATACCAGTGTCCAGTTTTACCACCTTGTTTTCCATGACACCCTAGATAACTGAGTAATTTTTTTAAATAGTACTCGCACAGGTCCTGTTCTTTTTAGTGTGCTTCAGTGCAAAAAACAAGTGTTAATATTCAGTAATTAATTTTATTACAATACCCTTATTTTTGTTAGATTTTACTTTTGGTCAAAATTCTTCTACTTTAACCTGGCAAAAACAATATTTCGCAAGGATAATTGTTTCCAATAATTAAAAGAAATAAGTCGTTTAGAATAATTGAATTTGGCTATAAAATAGCTGGAGAAAAAAAAGTAAATAATGGGTAATTTTCACATTTTTTCTATTTTCTAATTTTTGGTGATTTTTAAATTTTCCAAAAAAAAATTCCAATCATAAATTATTTTTTTTCACCATGTTAGACATTAAATAATATGTAAAACAAAATGTTTTCTCTGAGAAGTAACCCAAGAGCACAAAATATTTTTAGAGCAATTTTCACATTTCTTTTTGCTTTACCGTGAAAAACGTAAAAACCAAGCCGGTTTTCGTCCTGGTAGAGGCTGCGCTGACAATATTTTTGCACTCCGCCTCGTTATTCAGCAGCTCGAAGGGTATAGTTTGCCCTCGATTCTGATATTAATGGACTTTGTTGCCACCTTCTACTCGATCACTTGCGAAATTTTTTGGAAAATCCTAGAAAATGACGGAATGCCCCTGAAATTTGTCGAATTGCCTAAGGGGTTCGTGGGCCCAGTTCGAGTTTACGGAGAAGAAATTGAAGAATTCCCTGTTGAGGTGGGAGTAAAACAGGGCTGCGTCCTGTCTCCTACTCTGTTTAACTACTGTACTGATTAGGTGCTTGAGAATAAACTATTTTCTAATCCAGGAGTTCAGATTGGACAGAACCTTTTACTTGAAGATATTGACAACACTGATGATTTCGGAATCCTCTCAGACCGAAAGAAGGCTTAAACTGTGCTCGATGATGTGGTTACTTGGGCAGATCACATGGGCCTTAAAGTCAGTACAGGGAAGACAAAATATACGGCCGACTAATCCTCTATCGCTAACTGTAAATCAAGTATAGTTGTAGCAGATCGACAGTTTCACATACTTTGGCTCCCAGCTTTGCCCTGATGGATCTTCTGACACCGATATTCAACAGCGATCCCAGAAAGCACTGGTCTTTGCTTCCCACGGAAAACCATTGTGGAACCGATGTGAAACAAGTGTACGCACTAAAGTTAGAGTTTACCTGGCTTTGGTTTGAACAAACCTTCTTTATGGATAAGAAACTTGGTCAGTGAAGCGACTAAATGAAGATGCACTGAAGGTGTTTGAGCATACCTGTCTGCGTATTATCCTCAGGATACACCTGAGTGATTGCATATCAAACGTGGATACACGACGAATGTGTGATATCAAGAGATGCTTTACCATCATGATCAAGGAGCCTAGACTGAAATGGTTGGGCCATGTCTTACGGAGGACACATGAGTACTTGCCTCACCGAATCCTTCTAGCTGAGCTCCTCAACTCATGGAAGAGACACCAAGGAGGACAGCGAAAAAACTGGTTGAGCTTGGTTACATCACATCTTAAACGTACTTGGGGGCTCAGAAAGTTCGGTGATAGATAGACAACCCAATGGCTCCCACTTGCAAAGCAGCTGGTATCAGACCACATTACATGGTTCAAACAGTTCTTGAAGATCCTTGATGCCAGGCAAGGTGGAAACAAATGATTCCCGCCACAAGTAAGAATAGAAGTAGATAATCAATAATGTTGCTATTAAGCAAATCAGATTGTATTATGATCAAAGCTATACTTAAGCTCTTCCCATTTTTTTAGTGTTAGAAGTTATGAACCGTACAAAAAATTCAAGTCAAAAATCAAAAATGAGTCAGCCCCAAACAAATTGAGTGGAAGAACAAAGGAGTTGATGAGAAAGTCTGATCAGCTTGTTCGATTGTCAATCTCTGCAAAAAAAAACAACATCATACCTTTCTAAATAAGTATAAGCTCAAGTTTGTCGTTTGCTCCATTGGCATCTTTTGATACCCCACTATACATCAATGGAAAAACAATCAGTTGAATTTAGAAGAGCTTGACATCCAGATTGAACAAGAATTGTATGATGAGAAAAAAGTCCTGGCAGGGCTGGAACATCCCAAAGACTACAATGGCTAGAAGAAGAAGAAGAAAAGTAGCACTGGTGATAAAGGTAAAAAGAAATCGTTATCAAACATTAGTTGTATAGAAAAATCGGCGTTTTTTCGGCGTTGCCTAACGCTAACTATCAATTTGAATAAGCTTTTAGGAAACCGAATTGAATAAGCAGTTTTACGTAAATTGCTGGCAGAAGGAATAAGCTCATCAGTTCGTTGCTGTCAAGAAATTTCTGAAGATAAAAGTCATGAATGAATATTACATAAATATTTAGATTATTAAAAATTTAAACGAAGCAATAACACAGAAGCCAAAATCACATATCTAAATAAAATAAAATGATCTATTCAATTTCAAATTTATTGACAGATTCTACTAGTTTTCACCAAGAACTCCTTCTTTTTCAAATTTACAATAAGTAGAACACCAAGTATTGAAAGCATTAGCAAGTACTTTCACCCAGAGGTTTGTTCCTTTTTTTAAACTTTAAAATCATTCATAACATAATATTTAGCTTTTTCAAGTTAAATTTTAATTGTTTTATTATTACTTGCTTCTTATTGAGAGTCAGCACAAAGGTTTCAACAAAAGACTGGAGGCAAAGCTCCAGAAATCAGCAATAAATGATTATTGAATTATTTGCATGAATTCTGTTTTAAAAGAGATCTCAGTTTCAACAAAGTCAGTTAAACAGTAGATATAAGCTATAGTATTAAATAGCAGAGCAAAATAGCAGATAAGAACGAACTGAACCCATAAAATGCTTGCAATACAAAATGGAGCTAACAATGAAATCGATTCACCATTCATAGTAATAAAAATTGTTTATAGTCTTATGATTTTCGTTGTATGTAAACAAAAACAATCAGGGGCAAATCTCCAGCATTTTTATTGGGGGGGGGCAAGAGGGGTCCATATCTGGTTAGTCAGAGGGCATGGGATGTAAAATATTTTTTTCTCCACATTATTGGGGGGGGGGGCAATAGCCCTTCCCTTGCCACCCCCGAACGACGTCCCTGAAAACAAGAAAGAAATAATCGCTGAATTTTTTGAAAGACAACCAAAATTTCCAGTCAAGTCCTCAGAAAACGGCCTTACCAACTTAAATTTAAGGCTGTTTGGCCTACTATCTATGAAATTTGAGGATAGATGTCTATTATTCGCGCCAGTCCTTTGACATCTTTACCGGTATTTCTATAAGAAGAAAAGATCAGTAACTTGAAAGGCGTAGTACTGTAAACGAGGGAAGAAAAATATATCTAAAGAATCATGAGGGAAATTGTACATCTTCAAGCTGGACAGTGTGGAAATCAAATTGGATCTAAAGTAAGTTTTTTTTTTAATCAATAGTTAGCGCAGTGTTGGTAAATTTAATAGGCTATATCTTTTGAGCTAAGCCCTATTGGCCCTGACTAGCTTAATGGCCTAATTCAATAGGGTAATATTCAAAATTTATTTCTTATTGTTTAATTTCATCTAAAACCCTCTCATCTGAATCGGTCAATATTTACCAAATCATATTATTGAGTTTCAAATAAAGTGAATAGCCTATACCATTTGATGCCTTTTTTATGCTACTTAAAAATATAACAATCATTTCTATCGGAAATGAATTTAAGGTCCCCCCCCCCCTATTTCAATTAAGATATATAGGCTATTTGTACATATGGGGGGGGGGTTAGGTTAGGTTATTGGGGGGGGTGCTGAAATTCATTTCTGATAGAAATGAGTGTTATATTTGTAATCAGCATAAAAAAAGGCATCAAATGGCATATTCACTTTATTCCTAACTCAATAATATGATCAAGTTCCCTATGCTAGCCTATAAGCCAGCTGCTGATGAGACATGAGCAATAGCCTTAACACATTTAAGATGCTTTGAAAGCAAGCCTAGGCTATATTTTAGACTAGGATAAAATTCAGGCTAGGTCTAAGAAGTATAGGCTAATAAATAACACCTTAAATCAGGCTAGGTGTAAGAAGTATAGCTAGTCTAATAAATAGCACCTAGGGTAATAGCCTCTAGGCTAACCTGACTATACCAGCCTACTTGGACAGTGCTTGTTCTTGAACAAATTTTTTTTTTACCACCCCTAAACCTGGGTAGCCTATTGCTTAGCTTATCTTATAAGTCTATGGATAGACACTGAATTCCTGATAAATTTTTGTTGTTCGCATTATTGACTTACAAATAAAGTAAACATACCATTTGATGCCTTTTTTTATGCTCTTTCTAAATATGATAATCATTTTTGTTGGAAATGAATTTTACCCCCACCCCTATGTATACCAATTCAGGGTATATATTTGCCCATTAGGGGGGGGGGGGGGGTAAATTTTATTTTTGATGTAAATGAGAGGTAAATTTAAACTTTCCAAACACCCCCCCCCTGGTAAATTTTAACCAAATCATATTATTGACTTCCAAATAAAGTGAATATACCACTTGATGCCTTTTTTATGCTCTTTCCAAATATAATAACCATTTTTGTCAGAAATGAATTTTACCCCTTCCCCTATATACCAATTCAGGGTATATATTTGCACATTAGGGGGGTGTAGGTAAAGTTTAAATTTACCTCCCATTTACATCACAAATAAAATTTGCCCCTCCCCCCCCCTATAATGTGCAAATATATACCCTGAATTGGTATATATTGGGGTGGGGGTAAAATTACAAATATAAGTATCATTTTTGTCAGAAATGGATTTTACCCCAACCCCTATATATACCTATTCAGGGTATATATTTGCCCATTAGGGGGGTGGGTGGGGGTAAAATTCATTTTGGACAAAAATAATTGTTATATTTGGAAAGAGCATAAAAAAGGCATTGAGTAGTATGTTTACTTTATTTGTAAGTCAATAATATGAACTGCCAAAAAATTACCTTTTTCTTGTGGGTAAAACACCTCTTGGTAAGTTTTTGGCTGTTCATATTATTGACTTACAAATAAAGTAAACATAGCACTTGATGCCTTTTTTATGCTCATTACATATATAGTTAATCATTTTTGTCAGAAATGAATTTTATCCCCAGCCCTATATATATATATATATATATTACCTTAAATCGCACTTGATCGCAATAGGACAAATCCTGTGTCCGCCAGCTTCAGTGATGATGGTTAATCATCATCTGTGGCATCCCAAATGGTGCACCATGGTTTGTTGAGCCACACCTGTCCACTGATGACTTGAACACATCCACATTGGTAGAGGTTACTATTTTTTCACTAAGTGAGTTCCACAAGCTGACAACTCTATTTGAGAAGAACTTGTTCCTTAGTCTGGTGTTGGCTCGTTTCCGGGAAAGCTTTTGAGAATGACCACAAGTTCTATTTGAATTGTCCAGTTGAAAAAGGCCAGGAATGGTATCCTCAGCATTTAGAAGCTTGTATGCTGTTATCACATTGCCTTATTTGTAATGATATGTTAGAGATGGTATTCTAAGCTTACGGGGAGGGGATGGATAAGGGACATCATAGAGGTCTCTAATACATTTTGTTGCCCTCCTCTGGACTGATTCTAGAGCTGCTTGGTCTGTCTTATTGATTGGGCATGCAATACACATTCCAAACTCTAGCCTTGGTTGAACTAGACTCTTGTATAGCTTGGTCATAACAGTTGGAGATCTGCTAGTGAATGTTCTTTTGATTAAACCAAGAGTCTGATTAGCCTTTGCAATATTCGCTTGTGCATGAATATGAAATTTCAATTCGTCGTCTACCAGGACACCAAGATCTCTCTCCACGTGGCTACTGGAAATGGTATTTTGGGACCCATCCCTACAATCCATATGGTACTGAGTGTGTGGGTTTTTCTTCCCAAGGTGGAGAGTCTTGCATTTTGATGCATTGAATTCAATCCTCCAAATATTAGTCCAGTGAGTGAATGTATCAAGGTCCAGTTGGATTGACTTAATATTCTCCGCTGTGTCTGCACGACCAATAAGTTTTGAGTCATCAGCGTCGAGGCTTACTTTGTTGTTTAGGATATATATATATCTATCAATTCAGGGTGTATATTTGCACATTTGTGGGTAAAGCTTATTTCTGATGCAAATGAGAGGTAAGTTTAAACTTTACTCCCCCCACCACTAATGTGCAAATATATACCCTGAATTGGTATATATGGGGTGGGGATGAAATTCATTTCTGACAAAAATGATTATTATATTTGTAATGAGCATAAAAATGGCATCAGGTGGTATGTCTACTTTATTCATAAGTCAATAATATGAGCTGCCAAAAATTTACCCACTTCTTTTGGAAAAAACTGTTTTCTTCAGCATTCTGGAAAGTTAAAGATGGATATGCCCCTATTTTACTATAACATGATCCCCATCTTTTATCCACCTTCTTGTTGGAATTTTCTAAAATATGAATTATGTCATCATACATTCAAAATTTATGAATATTTTGGATTATATCTTAATGTTTTGACAAGCAATTTAAAAGAAAAATATATTTAATATTTGTGATTGATAGAATAAATATCAAGCAATACAATCTAGGCTACATTTTTAGAATCAGAAGACAATAAGCTTTCTGTTAGGCCCATTCTGTGAACAAAACTGAAACACTGAAAGGATAGGCATGCATCGAAATAGGTTAATGGTATTTCTGAAAAGAGGTCCTTCTAAGTAAGTCAATAAACTAATAGTTACATGTGTTTTATCTTAACTAATTTTATTAATAACCATATTGATGCATAACTTAGATTTTTAGCTTTTCATTGACATATACAATTCTTCTCAATTCCTATTTGGTAACAAGATGTGAGGGTTTGAGTTTTAGCCTATATAATTTTGGTTAATTACATATTATTATTTTTTACCCTAGTCTTTGCTAATAGTCTGCAATTAGGCCTTTTAAGAAAGAAATATTCTTCACTTATTATTTATTTATTTTAAACCCATAGCCTATGCCTGTCTTGTTACAAATATACAAAAAAAAAAAAAACAAGAACTGTACCCCTCAGGACTGACTGGTCCTGACAGGACTGACTGGTCCAATAACAATTAATTTCCTTAGACAGAATACATTATGGAGATAAGCAAATACACCAGAATGCACAAAGAGATGATATCATGACACTCTTTTTAGGGGGACTGAGTGAAACAGCTTGTACAAATGCTATAAATAGGCCTGTTCTTTTGCACTAAGATCTCACATCTTTCAGCAAAGATTTCCATTCTTTTAACTCATCCTTGTTCTAAGATCTTACAGCTCACTGATGTTAGCAAGTGTGAAGGATGCCATCTTTCTGCCATATAGAACAGTGATGAGAGCACTTTGATGTTAAACTCATCATTGTTCTTAGACTGCTGATCCGTGCAGAATGATGAGACATTTGCAAAAGAATGCCATAAGATGTAAGATCTTAGCACAAAGACGAGTAAAAGAACAGGTCTAATAATATGGTTCTATATAATGAATTTCATAGAGGTTCCAACCAAAGCTGTAACATTTATTCTTGAAACTATCATATTTATATACAACAAAGTAAATAACTTTTTGGGTCATCCACAAAATAATGAACTTCCAGAATATTCACTAGATTATTTATTTTAAAAATTATTTATTTTGTTAAGTTATTTTAAAAAGTTATTTATTTTGTTGTATATAAATATGCTAGTTTCAATTTTATTATATTTCTACTGAAGACAGTTGCTGTATATGTGATGGAAATATCTGGACTTTTGTACCTGTTTTTTCACTGTCTAAAAAAAATGGATATATCCCCATTTGAAGGTTTATTTGTTCATATGTAGACTGTATATGTATTGAATTAAAAAAAAAATTTCCACTGAAAGTAAGGAGCAACATTAAAACTTAAGACAAACAGAAATTATTCTGTGTATTAAAGGGCCTGCCTCCATTTCAATACCCTGCTCTTTACACTTAAGTTTGACTCTGTCACTACTCTGCTTTTTAAAGTAATAATCAAAAACTAGTATAAAGACTATGGTATTGAAAAGGGTACAACCCCTTTCAAATACAGAATAATCTGTTTGTTTTAAGTTTTCATGTTGCTCCTTACTTTCAGTTGAAAAAACAACCTTTTTCTGATAACTTTTTGAATAATGCTGGGAAATCTATGATATACCACATGGTAGCAACACTGTCATATATTTGAAACAAATTGCTGGGTGGGGGGAGCTCCCTTCATATAGGGAATAATGTATGTTCATTTTTAAGTTTAAATGTTGCTCCTTACATCCAGTTGATTTTTTTTAAGTTTGTGATGGGTTTTCAAATAATGCCAGGAAATCTTCTCGCCCTGGTGTAAAATTTCGAGAAAAATTCCACAATGACTTTCCTTTGCAAGGTAAACTACTTATGGAAAATGCCACCCCCCCCCCCCCAAAAAAAAATACCACCTCAAAATTGCACAAATTTTGGCGGTTAATCGTGATTTTTGGCGTAGTAGGAAAAACAGTATTGGTTAAAAATTACCATAATCATCCTTAACAAAGACAGGTTCTCCACATACTCATTTAGAAGGCACAAAACCATGATTGGAAAAAAAAACGCCCAATACCAATACACTCATGAAATCCATTTACCAAGTAGAATATTCAATGATCAATAAATTGTCATTAAGATATATCAAGTCAAACTATTTTTCAGTTTTGGGAGATCATCTCAGATGAGCATGGAATTGACAACACTGGTCATTATAAAGGAGATAGTTCTCTTCAACTGGAGAGAATAGATGTTTACTACAATGAGGCATCAAGTAAGTTATAGTCTTGTTTGAACTCATAATTTTTTTAGGGTAAAAATTTGAGTTATCATGTAATAAGACTTGTTATCATGTAACAAGTTTAATAAACTTTGGGTTTTGCTGTTAATGTGTTATATTTTTTTTAATAATAAAACCTTTTTCTCTCTCATGTAATAAGATAATTTTATTGCTGACATGTGGAATTTCATTGTTTACATTGATGAAAAATTTATGTTAAAACAATGTGTATTGTTTTGTTCCATATGGTGATATGTTCCATGTTTTTTTTTCAGGTTTTTTTTTATTGCAGTGGCAGATCAAGCATTTTTTTAGGGGGGTGCAAAATAGGTTGATCCAATAAACTTATGTTAGGAGCAAGGTTAATTAATGCAAAGTTGCGTTAATTAATAAATTACACTACTTTAGACTATGTAGGGGGGGGTGCCCCTCCCCTGCTTCTGCCACTGTTTTATTGTTATTGGGAAATTTGTTTTTCAAGAAGAATTTTATTTCAGTTTAATTTTGTTTTTTGGCCTAGGTTTATTCATACCTGAAAACCATGATTATCCAAGGTTTTTCATTTGGTTGTTTTATAATTATGAAGTTTTTAGGGCAGTAAAACATTTTTGTCAGCATTGACACATTGAACTGTGAAAGTAAATAAAGCAAAACTATTTAAATAACCTGATAGTGCTTACAAGAAATTTCTTACAAGAAATAAAATATGAATAATCTATTGATTCCCAAAGAAAGCTAAACCTTCAAAATAAAACTTTATCTTAAGTTGTTTGAATGGTATGTTTGTGGCTCATTTAAAATGACAATAACTACTTGGTGCTTTGATAGGATGGGTTATAAATACAAAAACTACCACATAAATGCCTTTTCTTGAATTTCTGCAGCTGAGTGGTAGCATCAAAACGTCTTTCACAAGAAGCTTCAGTGTCATATCATTGTTGGCCATGCTATAGATGTAAACTGCAAAAATATTTACGGGACCTGAGCCTTAATTTTAATGTTTTCATTCAAACTGGACAAATATCGGAAAATTATAAAATTAGTTTGTTTTTTTGTTTCATAAAATCCACTCGCTACGTGATTAAGCTTACAGTTGTGAACTGCTAATTCATCCTGATAGTTTTGATTTTGTATTTGCTTATATTGATAAGTAAGGATGGTAGAAGGTTCAGTGTATCCAGAAATTAACAGAGGTTGTTTTATATCCCCATCTACATGAATTGTTTTGATAAGTTTCAAACAAGACATGACTCGGCCCAATAGTAATTGAAACTCTAAAAAAGTAATTGAAGCTCTCTAGATAAAATAAATATATCAAAAGAATTCACTTTTTATGTTGGTTTCCAAATATTTAAAATTTATAAGTAACAAATAAAAGCAGCAAAAATTGAAAAGGTGTGAAGTTCAAACTTAGCTCTAGCACAATTACCTGGCATAATTTTTCTCTTCAGTGTAATTGGAATGGGATAATGGGCTTTACATCTAAGACAAGAATATTTAAAATTTTCTTTCTTGTGTTTGTGTGACTCAAATACCAAATGTGAGACAGCTGTACTATTACGGGACAATGTTCTTGTATTCTTTCTTGTGTCTAGTTAATGTTTCCTGTCATGTAGGGACAAGTGTTGGAACTGCTGAGTATTTGATATCCTCAAATCATGGCGCATTTGTCCCCAAATATGCCACGCCACACTAAAAGTCAAACTTGTGGGGCGCGTGGTTCATGGATGCGTTTTTAAATGCACATCTGTTCATAGTGGGGGGTTCTTTTTTCCCATAAGATTATCATGAAAAACCCCTTCCAGAAAAGTTGTAACCTAAAATGTTTTATTTTGTATTTCTGATCTTGCCTCCAAGACAAATATTCTGGTCTGTAAGAGTCGCAATTGTTCTTACCTCTACGTTTCATAAGATTTAAAAAAAGCGAGAGATATGGGACGAACCATATTTATTATGTGTTATTTTTATTTATTTATTATTATTATATTATTTATAATATATATTATTTATATATTATATTATATACATATATATTTATTATATTCTATATATATATATTTATTATATTATATATAAATATATTTATTATGTGCTATGTGCTAACCCAAGTAAGTAGTTAGCCATCTTTTTCTGTCTAACAGGCTGTTGAACTTCATTACCATTTTCCTAATAAAGCGCACTACAAGATATATCACATTACATTAATATTCTGAATATAATTCGAATTCAGGCTAGATGCCAATGTTTGAATTCTTCAAGATTTTACGACTACTGCATGATTTAACAGTAGGCGAAATAGCACCAGTATATTTCTATGAATATAATAATAATGATTTTGGGTACTATCCCATTATCTGGGCCCCTCTCTAAAAAGTCAAGTTTGGTTAATGCTAATGAAATAAAATAAAATAGGATGAATATATAATAGTCTAGAAACAAATTTGGGCTATATATTTGCACATTAGGGGGAGTGGGGTAAAGCTTTGCATATATTAAACACGTAACCTAACCTAGGTACCTTCCCCCCCCCCCTAAAACCCAAAAAACCACAGTTTTATATCATATACGCAATGAAAGCCTTGCTATCATTGCCTACTGTATAACAGTTAAGACGTCAAAACGGGTTTTATCATTGCGTATTCTATAGTGATTAACCCGCGAGGCCCGCATAATGGGATAGTAGGCTACCTGATTTTTTTGTTGTTGCAAGAAATGCAAGTAAAATAACCGAAATGCTTGATTTATTTCTGCCTTTCGCATCACAAGCTGGTAATACCTGCAATATAGGAGGATTGTCAAAAGTAGATAGACCAGAAGGATTCCTCACTAAAAACATTTTGGGGCATTGGGCCACTCCCTCTGAAAAAAAACCTTAACTGCATCTAGATCAGCTGGTATTAGAACCAATTTTGAAGCCCTACTTTAGCAATTATCCATTGTGCAGTCTGATCTTACATAACTTATTTTAATAGTTTCTATTGATAGTTAAAAATTACGCAAGAGCACACAGGTCCTGCCTTTTGGGAGGAAGGGGACTAGCTGCAATAAAATCGTTTTTCGCGCAAAACAGATTTTTAGCCTATTTTCCATCTTTTTTGTGAGGTTTTATGCCCTTGTACCAATCTACCCCTCCTGCTTCTGTACAGCTATGATTATTTGTTCACACTGCCATGGGAGTCAGAATCTTGCGAGTAAATTATTTGGAAGCTTCAAGCACTGATATCCATGTTTCAAGTATTTGTTATGTGCGTGTTTCTCTTTCCTACAATTGCATTGTTCTATGATGTTCTGTTTGAATAACTTTAGCATGATATGTTGCGAAATGCTCTGCTTTTTTATTTACTTCTCAAACTTGAAATAGCTTTAAAATAGTTTTCGAATAAAGGTATTTAAAATCAATTTCACTACGCTTGGAGGCCAACAGTTGTAACAGTAGGTAAGTGTCTAATAAACAAGAATTTTTTTTAATATATTATTGCTGTGTTAAATAACCTTACTTAGAGAGGATGGTGAATGTCCCCTCAAAAAGTTGAAGATTAGAGGATCCGTGGGGAGATCGGATGTATACTTGTCTAAAGATGTACCTTATTTAGATAAGGTACATGTGTGATAAGGTACCTAAAGATAAAAGTAGTGTCGACATTTTCCCCTGATCATACCTTAATGCGTAGGAGATGAGAAATACATCCCCCTGAGAAAGAAAAAAAATTAGCACAAATGCACCTGCTATGTTTTCCCTCTACCCTTCTGGGAAAGTCCGTGGGCCCCTCTTCAAATGCGTAGGAGATGAGTGATAGACCTCTTAGAAAAATCGAAAAGTTAGCAGAAATACACCTGCTGTGTTTTTCCTCCTACCTCCTGGTTCATGGGGCCCTCTTCAATGGCCTTACGTTCGTGTACCTATGGTCTTTGGCAGGGGCGGATGTAGAGCAAAATCTTCGGGGGCTCAATGTGACAAGGGCGCCAATGAGCAAAATCTGTGGGGGGGGGGGTTGACAAAGGTACCAAAAATTGATCAAATTTACAAATTTATTCTTAAGAAAATAGTTAAAAAGCAGGAAATCAGAGCGCCAGAAAAAATCTTGCTCCCCCCCCCTGGATCCAAACTTGAAACTAAGTTCAATATCTGTAGGGGATAAGACAAAAAAGATATGAAAGATGCTATCCTCCTAATAACAATGAAATGTATGTACATAAAATTTGAAAGGAAGTATATGAAATTACTGGCCCTGTAGCTAATCCTTTTTTTACCTTTGTTTGAGTATTTGTGGGAGATAGGACAAAAAAAAATGTAAAAATGTTTTTCTAATCAAAATAAAATGTTAGTGCAGAAAATTTGAAGGAAACAGAGGAAAGTCTTAGCCCGGTACCTAATTCTGTTTTACCGTTGTTTCAATTTTCATATTTTTGCCATAGGTGGTAAATATGTTCCTCGTGCCATTTTGGTGGACCTTGAGCCAGGTACGATGGACTCGGTTAGATCAGGACCAATGGGCCAAATTTTCAGACCTGACAACTTCGTCTTTGGACAGTCTGGTGCCGGTAAGAGTCTTTTCTTTTGATTTTTCCCTATGTATAATTAGTCTTTAACGATAATTTTGAATCTCTTCCCTAATAATCCATTAGTAACTTGAGTTTCCTGTAAATATATATACAGACAGAGTAATGACAGGATGCCCTTGAGCTTTGTATTTGTGCTAACGGTCAGGTTTTCATTGAACCAAGGAAGAGGAAAAAATGCTGAACTAGTTAATATTTCTATTACTCTTTTCATTTCCTGTTTAACAATATGCATGATCTGCGTTTGACTGTCACTCATGTGCGTTGCAAAAAATAATTCCATGCAATGTTTTCCATCAACAAAAGAAAACTAACTTATTAGATTTTCTCTTTGGAATCATTAATCCTGAATTATAGTTTTTCTTTTGAGATTTCAGTGAACTTGTGGTCATCAGGGGGTGACAAGTCCTAAGGTAGAAGCTTTTAATCTTCCTATTATTTTGTCAACTACAGATGTCGATTCCGTTCGGTGATGTTTGTAAGTTCCATATTTATTTTCAGGCAGTTTTCTTGATCATTTCTGATTTGATTGTATTTAACATACGAGTCCTGCATTTTATAATATGGAAATTATTATTCTTTGTATCATATGTTTTGTTTTGTATGTTAAATTTCAATTAAAAAATGAAACGAGGGTATTATTTATGATGGTCAGTGTCATTCTGCCCGATATCCCCTGAAAGGGAGACCTTCTTCTATTAAATTTTCTGTTTTGACTTGATCTTTTGATATTTGTGCCATTTGTCATATGTGATCTTTGGCTTGGCAAATAACCTAAATACTTTATCTAAGGAACAATTGACGAAAATAATATTTTTTTTACTGATAAGGAAGTATGAATAAAATGATATTTTATTTGTAAATATCAGCCCAAGTTGTTTTACTGTAGACATTTTGCTTTCAAAAGCAGCAATACCAAAAAAGAAAAATATATTATGGAATTTGGATTCTTGAGCTCTGTATCCCTGCACGTTCACTTTTTGACTCGTAATACCACGAATTTGGTTACCACTCGCGAACATCTTGTAAATACCATTGATTCTTATGATGTTTTGTTGGGGTGACAGGGGACACAAAAGTGCAGTTTCCTTTTTGGGGGAGAGGGATATAGAGCTACGAAGTCTGAACAGCTTGGCAGTTCCCGTACGTTCAAAGTATTTTTCAGCTGTCGATCGGATTTGGATAAATTTCTTAAGGACTCTGTGAAGATCTATTACGAAAAGTTGCCCACTGAAGAATTCCTTTTCTTACCCCGTCGTTGCTACTCATGCCACAACCAAGGTCACCTAGCTGCCGAGTGCTCCAACAATAGCCCTGTTTGCTCCAGATGTGGCGCGTCTGACCACGTCTCCAAAAAGAACGATGCAGAAAAGTGTACTCGTGCTATGTTTTGCGTTTCATGCAAGAAAGCGGGTCATACCTGCTATAGCGTAAAGTGTCCGAAAAACCAGCAAAACGCAACTCATTAACATGATGAATAACGAAATCTCAAACATTTCATTAGTTTCTTGGAATATAAATGGAAATTTTTCCGAGTGGCCTCTTGTGGTTGTCCAGTTTGTGAATAATTATAATTTAATATGCCTGCAATAACTTTTCATCAGAGAAGCTGGCCTAAACCTACTAAATCTCTGGCCGTCCTACTCAAGTTCTCCGTGCCTGCAAAACGTTCATCTCCGCGGGGCCGTCCGTCTGGCGGTATTGCCACGTTGGTTAGCAATCGTCTCGCGTGCGAAGTATACGAGAACAGTGAGTGCTTTTGCTATAAGTGCTGCCAAACTAGCCCATTGCCTTAAAAAAGCCGAACGCGAGTCCCATGAGTGCATAATAGTTGGTGACTAACTGTAATTTAGAAGTTGATATTAGTGCCCAAAATAGTCGTTGTTGCATTCTAATAGGGATACTTGAGAACCGTTTTACTATTTACCGAAGAACCAGAACTTCTCGCGTATTCACCAATCCTGTCCTACGTCCAATCTAGACCATATAGTTAGCTTTAGTTCTTTTACAGTACGTGAGGCGTTTGTCCTTCCGAATAGTTTCACTTCGGATCATTTCCCAATTCTGTGTATTATCAGTAGGCCTGCCTCGTTTCCCGCTTTGAATAATTCGTCAATATTCCCTCAGAGGTGGCATAACTTTCCGGTTTGTCGTAAAATTGATAAAGAAAAGTTTCAAGATTCTTGTGATCTTGTTCTGTCAAAAATTCACTTACTGTTTGACCTACTTATGAAATTCTCTCATCGTGATGAAAGACATGTGCGGCTACGTCTTAATGTTTATTACGCCGAACTGACCCATGCTCTTCTGTTTGCCGAATCTCAGGGAGTACCCAAGTCTCGTGCCAGACAAAAAACTCAAGAAAAGGGATGGTCTTCTAACCCTTTGTTACAATTAGCATGCGACCGACATACCTTCTGGTACGGGATATGGAAAGAATGTGGTAGACCACACTCAGGAGTAGTTACAGAGATTAGAGTTGCATCTAAGCGTAGGTTTGGGAAGGAAAGTGCTCATCAACGTCTAAAATTGAAATCTGAGCCTTCTGAAAAAGTAATTAAAAATCCAAATCTGTTATGGAAAATGTTTGATAAGAAGGAGTCAGCGGGTCCCGAGTCAGATGTCCCATCTTTAACATGGTTAAACTATTACCTTGATGAGTTTTCAGCCCCAAAACATGATATTAACATTTCTGTTCAAGAAAAGCTTTCATCCCTCCTCTCATCAATTCCAGATACAGATTTCACAGTTACCCAATCAAAGGTTTCTTCCACGGTCCGACGGTTGAAAAAGAAGAAGTCGGCTGGCATTGACCGTGTATCCGCTCTTCACCTTAGCCATTGCAGCCCAACTTTCATGGGGCACCTAACTCTTCTCTTTCAGATGATCTTCACTACTGGACTTGTATCATCGGCATTCAGTTCTGGGTCGCTTAGGCCAGTCCTGAAGAAAGGAAAAAGTACTTCGGAATGTGCTTCGTTTAGACCGATCACAGTGGCACAAACTTTTCGCAAAGTCTTCGAACTTTCGTTCATTAATAAATTCCGGGAAACAAGCTAAACCTTCCCGTCCCAGTTCCCAGTTTAGGCATCAGAGGGGTTTAGGTTGTGATCAAGACTTTTCTGCTTTGGTTTCAGTTTGGATTGACGGTAATGAATCAAAAGCGTCAATTGTTATAGGTATGCATGACATCTGCCATGCCTACGACTCACTTCTCCATGACCAACTCATTCTGGATATGGGAAAGAGGGTGTACAGAAGGACATCCTACTACCCATTAAAGATATGTACGACCACCTACAGGCTGAACTCCTATATATATATATATATATGTATATATATATATATATATATATATATATATATATATATATATATATATATATATATATATATATATATATATATATATATATATATATATATAGTAAATCTATGTTCGTTTTCATTTGTAAATGGGCATATTAAATTAAAAACATTCTTCCTTCACAAAATAAAAGCTTCAAGGGTGCTGTAGTTACATGTAAAAGAAACAAACATCAAGACCATAATTTTCCTTAAAAATCGTAAATGAGAAATTAGGCACGAGGTGTTCTGTGCCTGGAATTCAGTTGCATAAGTATCTTATTTGTTGAACGTAAGCTAAATTAAATTAGATCAGGAAGCATGAAATCGTTGCGCAAACCCTGCCTGAATGTACATGAAACCTACCGTCGGGTATGTGCCCGGGAATTTTGTCCGGGAGAGCCCGGTAATAAAAAAAAAATGTTTAATTGATTTTTCTCCGGGAAAAAACTATATTTTAATCAAAGGCGTGCAAGGTCAAATTTTGATTGCGGGAGGGGGACGACCCCCCCCCCCCCTCCCCCTATCCTCCCTGGGGAATGCTACCTATTGAAATAGGTAGTCGTTTATTGGAAGACAAAATCTAATGACGCTATGTTCCTACAATCTTAAAACACTTGTATAACTTTTAAATACTCAGAATGATACGTACTACTCGGAAAAATTCATACATTTAAACATCCGCATGTATCTAATATGCAGAAGTAAGTTTTCAATAAATATGTAGTTAACTCTAGCCCTGTATTGTTTGCTCATTGACAAAGCGAGCAAATAAACCAAAAATATTGTCCAGGTGTCAACCAACTTACTATAATTTCCTTGCGTGCAGATGGCTGTCGCATTGTAAAAGCGGGGGTGATTCAGCTTTGTGACTGTGACCAAGTTACGTTGAATTTTTACATGATCATACATAGCATAATCTGGGAAATTGTTGGTGGTTGTGATTTTTTTATTAGCTTTTATTTTTCTTGTCTCAGCGGCAGATTAAGCGAGATTTTATATGTATTTCCTATAGGTATATAATTTAGATACTTATATATTGATATATATTTAGGTATTTTTTTCAGACATATTTTTTTATTTTATATTCCTATTCTATTTGTATATTTTATATTCCAATTTTAGAAATACTATAGGAATATTATATTGTATTGTCCTGGTAGTGTAAAAGATGTTTGTAATTAAGGAGATCCGTCTTGTACTGAAACAACACATGTTCTCCCGAACTATGAAAGTTGGATTTAGAGGATTGTTGCTAGGCAAATTGAAAATAAAACAATGTCGGCGATGTCTTCACTTCTTTCTACGCCTCTTGCAAAAGCATTATATTAGCATATGGAGGGGCTGAATTAAAATTAAATGGGGGGGGGGCTGAAATCTCCCATTTCTCCCCTCCTCTTTCATTATGGCTTTATTACTTGGTATGTGTTGTCCTTAAAAGTATCAAAGTACTACTTCTGGTTAGATAGCAAATTTGGGACAAAATACACTTTCCATATTCTCTCCAGGAAATTTTTTATATATTTAGTTCATTGTCTCTTTTTATTATCAGAGTTCAATATTTTGAGGGATTTTTAATTTTGCTATACCTGGTTGCGACTATCTTGTTTGTTATAATGTTTATGAAATCAATGTATGATCTATTTTCAATCTTCCAGTTTCTGTTTTAGCCGAAGTCGCTTCTTTTTGAAAAATGGAGGGGAAAGGTTTTTTTTGCTTTAAGAGTTGGTGTTGAGCAAGCTTAACTTAGCAGAAATATACAAAAGAATACACCTTTATAGCTGTAGATTCTATGGAGCTTCTGTTGCGGGGGAGCTCATATTGACACAAGAGAGTGAGCCAGTCATGGCTCACCTTTTCAATTCGTCTTAAAATTTGGAACATCTTTGTTTACACATTTCAATTGATGGGGGGTTGAAAATACTGTTTAAACAGAAGCTTCTTCTCTGATAAGTTAATTACCGCTTGGATTGGAGAGTTTGTAAGAAATGAAAGGAAGTTGAGTGTGTTCAGAATAATTTTGGTTCAATTTTGAAAGCTCATGGCGGCACAGTGTAGAGAATGGATTGAGAGCTCATGGCACATCACGGTAGAGAATGGATTGAGCGGTAGGTGGTGAACTGTAAATCTTAATTTGAAGAAAAATCATTTATCTTTGTTAGAATTATTGTTGTCGTACCTTATAATAAAATGTAGTCACCTACTAATTATGTTGCTTAAAAATAATTAAATCTGGTTCAGTTAAATTTGAAAAATGATAAAAATATTTTTGAAATAGGATTTAATTGATTTGAGCAAAATGTTTTAAAAATTGTTCACATAAGCATTTGTAAGTGTTACTCACGCAATGTTGGAGTGTCCTCCAAAATTCGTATATGGGTTGGCTTTGATATTTGGACGGTGTAATTTCTATTGTAATTATTCAATACCTTAAATGGCTCTGTTTGAGGTGTTCTCTGAATCATAAACGGGACTTTAAAAGGTGTCTTAAAACCGGAAATATTTGGGTCACCTTTTGCTAAGTGAACGGTTTGGTGGAAAAGGAAATGATTTCAGCAAACGGTTCCTTTTGGAAAATAAAACTTGTTGCGTATCTTTTGTGAATATTTGCCGTGTAATACTCTCTTCGCAGCCTATATAGCTGTTTTTTTTTAGCTTAACACAAACTGACGATTCTGCCTGCATAGTGAGAAAAACACATCTTGAACGTGCACGCGCATAATGAATCCCTCGCCCCCTCCTTCCGAATAGGTTCTAAAGTATAATAACTCGAGCGATTTCAAAGCATAAGCACGATTACTGTTACCTATACAAAGGAGAAGTGCTATTCCCTCTCCGCTTTGAGATTGACCAGGAGAATCCCCCACTCGACTCCCCAAAAAGCTTGAATAATGTCACAATTCCCTTTCTATTTGCGACACTTTCTTAGTTGTGTACCTACTTCGACATTTAGAATGAATGGTTCACTCGTGATGGATTAAAGGGTCAATGTATAGATCGTCGAGGTCGCGCCATAACTGCTATCTCACATTTTTACAGTTGTGAGGTAATTACCGAAAACTGTTTTTAAAGGAGTAATAGCAGAGCAATGTATATTTGGACGGTGATTGACCATACACTGCCCTGCTGGTTCTTTTTTTTACTCAACATCCTTGGCCGGAAGTCATTTGCTCCTTGGAGCTTAGCCACAGAAGAAGCAACGAGCATCTAATGCAGATGTGCAATCAGAAGCAGTTATTACCCACTGCCATTAAGATTAGAAGACTTAGATGATTTGGACCTGTTATACGGTGCCCAAGTGGGTACCTGATCCACCAGTCCCTTGAATTTAAGCCCCTTCTAAGCGGAAGCACGGATGCAAAGGGGGCCAATCTCGGTTGGAAATCATCTGCCCCAAAACAGTATACTGAGGACAATCACAGAACATGACCCAGCGTGTTTTTGGTGCCGAGTTGGCCACACACCCTGTGCCTCGTGTTAGGTACACGTGCAATAAGCTCCTTTTGAGAGCAGCTTATCAAACGGGTTTTGGCAATTATTATAGATTTGTAGACACGTTAGATACACGTATATATATATTACCGTGAGTGTCCGCAAATTGGTGAATGTCCGAAATACTTTTTTCCCTGGATTTATTCAGCGTTGCCAGTCAACTTTTTCAATTTAACGCAAGGTTTGATGATCTCATATTAGGCTTGGTTAGGTTTTTAACCCATTCCTGAATTTAGAACCAAATTTAATCTAACGTTACCTCAACTAACATAATCTAACCTAACTTTAACTTTTACCATCAATACTTGCATAAGACTGAAAAAGCTGACTCTCAAAGCTAACTGAATCCAAGCAGAGAAAGGGAATTTAGGACATGCACCGGCGATTGTCGATATCAACCGGCGATTGTCGGAATTAACCATATTTTGAACATTCACGGTAATATATATATATGTATATATATATTCACAATATTCACAAGCATGATTTGCAGTCAAACAGTCAGCTGCGGTAATTTATAAAACACAACATTTATATGCATATATTGTATATATATATATATATACATACATATATATATATATATATATATATATACAATATATGCATATAAATGTTGTGTTTTATAAATTACCGCAGCTGACTGTTTGACTGCAAATCATGCTTGTGAATATTGTTTCTAGCTAATTCAGTCCCGTTGAAATTGAGAAAATATGACTAGAATATAAAGCGATCAATTATGTCCCTCCACTTTGAAATTATCATGCGAGTTTGTAACTATATGGGATGTGGCTGATTTTCTTCAATGTAAGACAGATGAATTAATCGCTCATTTTCTGTGGTTTATGTTTTGGCTGAAAGCCTGAGAAAAGGTTCATATCAAAATTCTTACTCACGTGATGTCTGATTGAAGTCCAGCCAGAAATTACTGTTCAAGGAATTTTGAAATAAATCTATTTTTACACTTCCTCTTTTTCTATTGAATGAATGC
This sequence comes from Artemia sp. Qi Xiang Cuo, assembly GCF_049724085.1. Lineage (NCBI taxonomy): Eukaryota > Metazoa > Arthropoda > Branchiopoda > Anostraca > Artemiidae > Artemia > Artemia sp. Qi Xiang Cuo. The sequence continues at coordinate 81,836,498 of NC_142799.1, read as the reverse complement.
CATTTGTCGTTAAAAAAATTTGAAAAAAAGACGATTAATATTTTGTATTTTGTGAGTTCCAAAAGAAAGTGTTTTGGCCATTCACTAGAATTGTTAACAAGTCTGAAGTTTATGTATACATCGGAGCAAATCTTTTTATGATTTTCTGCAGAGGCCTATTCGTTCACCCACGTGTGTATCTGACCCTGTGTTAGCATTTCGCTGTCATTGGTCATTTAAAGTAGGCCGCTATGGAAGGAAAGAAACACCTGGAAATATTTATCACTCGCTTTATAAACCATGAAAAAATCCTACATGAGATTACCTACTTATTGCAATCAATCCGTCGCACTTACCCAAATTAATAAAAAAAATATTTTATTTTCATACCAGGATTAGGATGGTTTTTCTTTCACTGGTATTGATCAGCTTAATGTTATTCGCAATTTAAAGAATAAAACACGGAAATAATATTTACCCTTAATTTTTCCCCGTTTCAAAAATCCAATTCGCTTTATATTTTTCCGTGTCTAGACTCGTCAAAGTAAAACGACGAGTTTCTAAGCCGCATGAATCAAGGACAGCCGATATCAATAAACTAAAGAAGTAAATGGGGAAGTCGGAAGTAATGGAGGCAAAGAAAAGTGAATGTCATCAAAAGTAGCTAGGATGAGCATATCAGGAAGGAAAATATTATAATACATAGTAATAATATATTTTTAAAATTGTCGAAAAAAGATGAATGGGAAAGAAAAAGAAAAGGCATTTAAAAGTGAGTAATAAAAACACAACTGCTGTAAAAAAAAAGAATTGGACAGAAAACTTAAACTAGCAGACTTGCTGATTCGTGTGATAGAACTACAGTTTTAATGTTTTGCCGGCTGAGAAGTTTTCCAGCTGTGGAATTTGAGTCCGCTGTGGAATTCAATTTGGAGGCTCGTATTTCACAGGGCATTAGCGTTTGGGTATGTGCATGCTTTTTTGGGGGGGGGGGGTAATAACAAAAAAAACTATTCGAATTTATAATTTCAATAAGAAGTGCCCAGAGATTCTAGAAAACCTTGAATTCCAGATTGAAATAAAGGAGCTGGAAATTTTTCAAAAACTTCTTTCTACACACCGTCTCCCCATCTATGCTGGAAGTGAAACGAAAATATAAAATTGGTCAAAACTTTTAATTAAAGGCTGAATAAAAATAAACACTTTTAGATAGATAGTGTATCCGAATATTTTGGCTTCGTCATCTGGAGGCCTTAGTAATGGAAAAAGATACTCCTATACAATCCAAAACACACCCGAGAAGTTTGCTCAGTTGAATCGGCGAAAAACCGGTAAACCGGTTTACCATTCTGTATTCAGAGACAATTAGCCTAGGTTCACTGAAATAAACTTTGTTGTGGCTATATTTTAATTAAATATTTAATATACAGAGTTGGTATTTTGGTTAGGTTAGGTATTTAATATAATGCATTCTGGGCGATCTGTTATACATAATTCGAAGTTATTGTTCCCATAATTTTGTAAATAAATTATTATAATTTCATAATATTTTGGTATATTTCATTAGGATTAACCTGACCTCACTTCTCGAGTGTGTTCTGGATTATACGGGAGTACCATGAAAAAAAAAACAAAAAAACTAGATAATGGAAATTACAACAAAGTAGAAAATAACAAGGTCATATGTATTTTTGTTTCCTTGACAAATTAAGAAACTTATATTATGTATGACTAAGACTAATGCAACGTGAACAAACAAGTCGAACAATTTTGGGTGTGGTTCCAAGAATTTATCAATTTTTTCCTTATCATTAGCATTCATTTCCAATTATATAGGAAACAACTGGGCAAAAGGTCATTATACAGAGGGTGCAGAATTGGTGGACTCAGTATTGGATGTCTTGTGAAAAGAGGCAGGATCCTGTGACTGTCTTCAGGGATTCCAGTTGGTACATTCCCTGGGGGGTGGCACCGGCTCTGGCATGGGCACACTTCTCATTTCAAAAATCAGAGAGGAATACCCCGATAGAATTATGAATACCTTCTCCGTTGTCCCCTCGCCAAAGGTGAAATTTTTGCTTGTTTTGTTGATCACTAAAAATCATTTTCCATTATACAGGTAACAACTGGGCAAAAGGTCATTATACAGAGGGTGCAGAATTGGTTGACTCGGTGCTGGACGTTGTACGAAAAGAGGCAGAATCCTGTGATTGTCTTCAAGGATTCCAGTTGACACATTCCCTGGGGGGTGGCACCGGCTCAGGCATGGGCACGCTCCTCATTTCAAAAATCAGAGAGGAATATCCCGATAGAATTATGAATACCTTCTCCGTTGTCCCCTCGCCAAAGGTAAAACTTTTGAAGAAAAAAACATCGTATTATATCTGTTGTGTTTTCTTTTATTTATCTGATTAGCCAGAGGACTTCAGAGGAACTGACCAAGCAGGTCTGCGCGTGACACAATAAAAAAAACCATCTCTTCATTTCATGATCCTGGAGAATCAGTTTTCGAGACAGGGCGAGTTTCTAATTTCAAAGAAATCTGCCTTAAATCTCCACTCTGATTGGTCAGTCATAACGTTTAATATTGAAAGTTGAAGACAGCTCAGCTCACCAATGCGCGCACGTTTGGCACTTCAGTCCTGTGTATTGTTCTATCGACAAGTGTCAATATAGCGCGGCTCGGGCATAATTACCATTCAAATAAATGGAATGGCTCATACCCAACATACTAGGGTATTTAATAGACATAAGTTTAGTGGTTGACTACTTCTAAACAAATATGCTAATAAATAAAATAGCATCATTATATTCATTATTTTATTCTCTTTTCAAATGCCATGGTCACCTTAATGACAATGCACTACCCTCTCCCCCTGATAGTCCCAGATATAGCATCAGGAATATGTGAAAAACTGCAGGAAAACAATAGAATTTACATTATAGTATGCAGGATGTTTTATTTTTTATTTATATTTTATCCGCTTTTTAAAATCATTCTGACTAATATTTTTATCCAATATTGAAATAAATCAAAGGCGAAACTAGATATCGTTGGGGTTAGAACGCACAAAACGTTTTAACAAAGAACCCATGACGTATCACGGGATTCAATTAACGGAGAAATATATTATTAGGACTATATATGGGACCTTCAGGAGGGGGGAGGTTGCATTGTCAGAAAAGCGATCAAGATATTGGAAAAAAATAGGGTACTTCTTTAATTTTATCAGCATGTTAGCGCTTAAATTGGTCAATTACTAAATTGATACGATTTAATATTTTAGTAGTTTATTTTAAATAATAAATACTATTAATGTAGCCTATATACCATGGCTCAGGCACGTACGCAGGAATTTGTTTCGGGGGGGGGGCAAATCCTTCAAACCCATTATTCTGTGAGAAAAATAAGAAAATTATGGGAAAATGAAAAAAATCGTGAGATTTCGGGGGGAACCCGGAGCCCCCCCGAAATCTCACGAAATCTCACGAAATATAGAAATCTCACGAAATCTATATTGATGGGCTCGCCCTGTTTGAACTTCTCCCCCGAAATTTTTGTTCAGTTCGAACCAAAATAACAAAAATACAAGTAAACAAATTTGTGTACACAGAAACCTTGATAATCACTAACCGTTCTTTTTAATGAGCCCCCGTCCCCAAGAACAAATATCATGGATACGTCCCTGATATATACAGTAAATATAATTATAGTTTTTTTTTCTGGTGTCATTAAAGCTTAGGCTTATATCTCCGGTTTTTCCCTCTGAAGCATTATCGGTTAGGTTCGAGATCCTCAGATATATACAGAAAACAGTAAGTTCAAATATTTTCCTTTAATATAGAAAATGCGTATTCTAATTACGTAGTAATCGTTAAGCAATACAGATAATTTGTTAATTGACAAATTTGAAATGTAATTTAATAACAGAAAATGAAAATTGATAGTTATCTTCATGTCATAAAATATTTGCTTAGCAACAATGTGTTAAAACATATGCTGTGCTATGGTTTATTTGAAGTTCCTCATCCGATGTAATTCAAAACGACATGAGATGGTGGGAGAAAAAGACGCGAGAACGTTTGTTTTTGGGGTTGATGCAAAATTGATAGGATAGCTAAATTATGAGGGAAATTGTAAACAATCTTGAAAATTTTGGGCAGTAATATTGATCTGAAGCAGAGGCGGTTTTAGGGGGGGGTAGAAGGGGCACTTGCCTCAAGCACAGAATTTCTAGGGGATCTAGATTTCAAATAAAAAATCTAACTATTGTAATTATTTTGTATTTTTTTCAATAAAGTAGAGGGTGCAGTTAATAAATGAAAATAATTAGTAAATTATTAATTAATCAATAAAACTAAAAAATAAAAATAATTTAAACTACAATAAGACAAATAATTATTAATTAACTAATAAATTGAAAATAATTTTATTAACATTTGGCTGAAAATTTTGCGGGAGAAGGGGGGGCTAATTAAGAATTTGGAGCGGGGCGAAAGGTGCCCCCATCCTTAGTTTAGTTTGACGGTTACATAGTATGTAATGTTCTTTAGATCTAGCAAGATAACATAAGTGATGTGTCGTATTTCTTAAATCTACTGTTGATTTTGTTTCGAATGCATCTGTTTTAGCGATCCTATTATTCAATAATACAAAGGGAAATATGCACCCTTCAGAATCAGCAAACATCTGTGGGTGTCACGCAATTCATTCTTATTTTTGGCTCAGCAAATCCTTTGGAAATCGGAACTTTCGTCGAAAATGAAGATTTTTTAAATTCTTCGCGATTTTTTAAAATACAATTTCAGCTGTTAATTGTCAATCGAAATTTGGCATCATTTTAAAATCCAAATTGTCTTCTTGATGAGGAAGTCTCATCTATTGGTTGAATGATTTCTTTCAATCATCTCAAACTTTCGTCTTGTTGATGTGAACTCTCAATGTGCAGCCATGCGTTATAAACTAAGTCTTAAGGTTTCACTTAAGTAATTTCAAATTATAGAGCTTTATATCGAACCGGACGTAGACCTTTTCAATGCCGCCGCTCATAGTGGTGAATCTATCCAGATGCCAAATAATCATCCTTTTCTTTTATTGTGTGAAAATTATCACGCGTTTTTAATAGTGAAATAGTTTTAAAAAACGGATTTCTGAGTAATATGTTAACGAGGAGAAATTGTTTCACTTTTTTAATTATTTTATGGGACCTATTCGTTGGTAATGAATAATTTTTTGCATCTCTTGTTTACTTCTGGTTTATATTGGGCAAAGGTAAAAAGGATCACTTAACAAGGTGCAAAATAGTTTTTTTTTTTTTTTTTTTTTTTTTTTTTTTTTTTTTTTTCTGGTCTATTTTGTGCATGTTAACCTAGACTTGTCTATTTTATAATTTCGGAAAATAGTTTGAATCGAGAAATAGTTCGTTTGAAACGAAAATTTCATATTTGTGTTCTTAGTGCAGATTTTTTTGTATGTTAGTTTTCTAAAATCACCTTTTGAACGTTTCAACGCAGGATGACAATTTTGCTCAAGTTTAGTCTTACCCATCAAAAGTTACGAGCCGGAGAGAATTTGCCTTATTTTCGAAAAAAAGGGGGAAATATCCCCTAAAAGCCATAATAACTTAAGGATCTCATAGAGGAATTTTTCATGGAGTAAGAAAATTTTCCACGAAGAGTGCCGGATTTCCCAGTATTATTAAAAAAACCGATCAGAAATTAAACTAAAAAAACAAGTTTCTTCAACTGAAAGTAAGGAGCAACATTAAAACAAAACGAACATAAATTATTACGTATATGAGGGGGTTCGCCCCCTCTTCAATATCTCGCTCCTAACACTTCAGTTTTTTTTTGTACTTTCAGAAGAGCTATTATTGTAATTAAACGGGCTTTGTGATTCAGGGGTCATTCTTTAAGTATTGGAACAACATTCGAACTTTAACGCAAAGAACGAGGTATTAACGAGGGGGTAAACCCCCTCATATGCATAATAATTTCTGTTCGTTTTAAGTTTTAATGTTGCTCTTTACTTTCAGTTGAAAAAACTTGTTTTTTATTTAATTATAAAAAATAGTTATTTTCCGAATCTCGTTTAAAAATTGCCATATATTTTTTTTTATATATATATTGGGGATTACGTCCAAAATCCGTGAAAAAAAAATTTATTTTTTTCAACAAGCTTAGTTCATTCTCTAAGAAATAGTCATTATAATATAGTTTATTTTGTAACATAGTAATAAAAATTTAGTTTAGTATTGTTATGACATTAAAAATAATGGCATAACCCTAGCTTGGTGAAAGAAGAGAACTGAAAATAATGAATTAGAAGATATGTGCCTAAGGGGGTGCTAACATTTCGACTAACCGTCACAAGCACTAAACATCGTAACATCGAAAAGGAAAATCAGTCAGAACCACTAACCGTCATAACATCTAAAAAAATTTACAAGTTTATATAATAGTAATAAGTATGTAATAGTTTAGAAACAAATTTTGGCTATATATTTGCACATCAGAGTGTGGGGGTAAAGCATAGCATATATTAAATAGGTAACCTAACCTAGGTACCTTTTCCCCTAATCCCTAACATCTAATTTTAGATGTTATGACGGTTAGTGGTTCTGACGGATTTTTTTGTCGATGTCCTGACGTTAGTGCTCCTGACGGTTAGATGCTATGACGCCTTCCCTGCCCGAACAGCAACACAGCTTTGACGATACCTTAAACCAATGGTAGTAGTGGAACCGGATTATTACATTTACCCATAGTTTAGATAATCTTTCCTGGACTTGGATAAAAAATTGACCTGGCTCACTTAAGACTTTTTATACATTATCTCAGAAAAGATACAGGAAGAAACAAGGGTTAGCGTGTTGCAATTAATTGTAAAGATACTTAACAGATACCTAGGACTTCCCTGGTCTAAGTATCTTGTCCGTTAGGTACTAGTTACAGATGTAGCCTAGTCGCAAAATCTTATTTCTCATCAACCTCAAAGTTTAATCCAAATCAACCTAAAAAACCCTTTCCAGATTTTTATGAATTAAAAATAAGCTTGTTTGAAAAAGGGCGTTGTAGGTACAATAAACCCTGATCTTTAATTAAAGTATGTTTACTATGTAATGGTACCATTTGTTTGATGCAGGTATTAGCGCTTTTTATGTTAATGTTACCTGCAAAATGTTTGACCTGTCTACGTTTAGCTCAATTATGTTCACGTAATTTTAAGAAGGACAAAAATCACCTTAATTCAGCTAAAACTAAATTTATGGAACGTTGTGGGTGCAACAAAGTCTGATTTTCAATTAATGTATGTTGTATTTTTTTGATACAGATATTAGCCTTTTTGCGTATTAATGTTAGAAATATGTTTCTTAAAATATAAGCCGTTTTTATGGCTAGCTCAGTTATGTTCATGGGATTTTAAGGTGAAATAGAATAGTAGAATTAGAATGTTAAAAGTAGAATAGCCAAGGCTCAGGGTGTTTTTTTCACAGTTAAAAAAAAAGTTTGGAAGAATAGGAAAATAAGTCTGCAAACCAAGATTAGAATATTAGACGCTACGGTGATGACAGTAGTCAAATATGGCTCTGAAGCATGGGCGCTCCGAAAAGCGGATGTGGATTTGCTAGATGTTTTCCAGAGAAATTGCGTAAGGATTGTTCTGGGTACCCGGCTGACTGACCGTATTTCTAACAATATGCTCTACGAAAAATGTGGTTCAATACTGCTTTCTAGTGCTATAATGAAAGAAAGGCTGAGGTGCCTAGGGCACGTTGTGCGGATGAAGGATGACAGATTGTCGTAGATTGTTCTTTTCGGCCAACCGTCAAGGGCTAAACAGAAAGCAGGTCGTCTTCGGTGGGAGGACGTCATAAAGAAAGATTTAAAGGAAATGGGAACTTAGTGGGAGGTGTAAAAGGGGAGGCTTTGAATAGATTGGGATGGAGGAGGAGCGTGTGCAGCTGTCTTGGCCTCAGGTGGCTTGGTGTTGCCGTGAGTTATTATTATTATTAGTAGTAGTATTTTAAGGTGACAAAAGAAAAAATATGGCCCATTTAGAATGTCATTTTAGAAACAGCTTGATTTAGCCAAAACTAATGTTTGAAATGAATTGAATCCATTAACTGTGTCGGTTTTGTCATTCAGATCTGGATTTGCTCAAAAATCTTTGTTCAACTGGTATAGTAAACTTGGTTAAGACAGTTTTGACATTGAAATAAGTTGAATTAAAAACTCTGATTGCAAATTAGCAATGATATACTAATTAGCTTACATACTAATGGAACGTTTGATATCTTCTGTTTATTTGTTTTCCAATTTCTTTTGTTTTGTCAATTTCTTCCTTTCCTTAAGGGGCCTCCTCCTCCCTAGTGCGTATGTGCCCCTTACTGATGAACCTTGAAAAGATTGTCACACATGAACTTGCGCAAAAATTTGTTTCGAAGATGACCAAATTAAAATAAAGGAACGAAAGGAATTAAACTATTTTGTAAGTGAGGCCATTTTTTCCTAAGATACAAATGAAAAGTATCATTCCATCAGTTTATTTGCCTGCCAATTTCTTCCGTTTTTTGGCGTTCAATCCTGGACATACAGAATGAGTTACTATGTGATATAAACAACGAATTAGCGAATTCCAAATTTGCTAAGGGTCTTGGCTACAATATTTGGTAAGATTTGCCAAAAAGTAATTAAAAATGGTTGCGGGTTTATCGCTTTTCTGTTACTGATTTGGTATGATGCTGCCATTTAAAGAAAAGGGTTTAATACAACTGGTTTTTAAATATAACCTGTTTTATTTATGTGATTTTATCATGGTAGTCAAAATTCTGAACTTAGTCCAAGGTATATGCTTGTTTGAAAGCGTATAAGGTAACTTGACACAATCACGGCATAGTATTAGGAAACATTTCGGAAAGTTTTTTCCATAGGTTATGGAAAATTTTGTCGTCAAACAAAGCCAGAGTTTTGTAGATATTATACTAAATTTAAAATGTCTACAAGATACTCGCAGGTTTTTGATTGGCTAATTTCTTGATAGTTCGGTCAAAACCATGGACATTTTCCGAAGACATTTTGGCAAGGACCCGGCGAAAGCCGCCTTTAATGGTACAGGAAAGATAAAAACAAACATAAAAAAGGCAAAGGTAGAGAAAATAAGATATAAAATCAACTTGAATAAAAAGAAGTGGAATTGAATATCGGCTATAAAAACTAAAACTGAAAAAAACCTGAAGCTTGATTTTTAAAAAATAGAGTATATAGAAAATATAATTAAATTTCGAGTTCCCACTATTTAGAGATAATAAAACAAGCAGAACGAAGTTTCTATTTCTATTTTCTATTTTTTTATTTTTTTTATTTTTTTTTCAACTGTCTATAGAACTGACCATATGGCCTGATCAAAAGAATGAGCGAATTTAAATTCTACTACTTTTTGCGATTCCTTTTCGTCGTCAAGCAGAATTAGCTAAATAGTTATTTCCAAAATTTAAAACGTTTTGTCAAAAACTTTGTGGCCTCTTTTTTTAAATGTTCTTTTGTTGCTTTGTTTTTAATTTCTTGACTGATTTTATGTTCCCAATAAAAAATTGGTTCATATAAAAAAGTTAATGTTAAGAAGCGTGATTATTCTATTTGTGTAGTCATGGCTACAATTGGGGAAGTGGGTGACCTAAACCGTGGGGGACAAAGACAAGGAAATTCTAATTTTTTCAATCTAAAAAAAACTGACTGGGAGGGGGGCCTTAGCCCCCCCCCTCTGTGGTAAAATCTCCCAAGTTCCCTTGTTGGGTATTATTGGGCCAGGCTTTAATATCGTTGTTTACCTTCAACGTAATCAGAAAACGCTTCTCTTTTGCAAGAATGTTTTTGCCACTTATTGTCTTACCGAGTTTGCTCGTGCCATATGTGCAATGGCGGTTCTACCCTTTCTTGCACCTGGGGCAAAATCTTGATTAACATGCCCTGTCTCCCAGTTTTCAGGCTAAATTTTAACAAAATTTTATCTATTAACAATTTTTTTTTATTTATTAATTAACAATTTGTCTTAATTAATGTTTAATTTATTATTTAAATTATTTAATTATTCTATTTTTAATTTATTTTTATCTTATCAATTAATTAACCATTTATTGAATGTTTTCATTTATTAAATGTGCCATCTACTTTATTTTAATAAGAATGAAATTTATAAAATTATAAAATCATTATAACTGTTAGATGTTTATTTGAAATTTTGCGCCCCTAAAATTCTGCAACCGGGGCAAGTGGCCCCTCTATCCCTCCCCTAAAACCGCCTCTGTATATGTGCCTTAATTGTTATTTTCGGCGAATTTTCAGACTGAACTTTCCCTAAATAAAATAGTAAATTTGTAGTTCACTGTCTGAACAAAAAATACTGGCTGCTAGGAAAATGGTAATTTTAGCAGCCGGAAGTTTATCGAAATGCGATCCAAACAAGAAATAGGCAAACGAAAAAATGTCTTACGGCACTATCCAAATAAGTAGACCTGTGGTTATCTGTTGGATCTGAAGTTAATTAACTTCTTTCGTTTCGGCAAAAGAAAAATCCGGAGCTTAAAATGTACGAGCCTGTTGAATATTGTTGTTATCGTTCTTATGAGTCCCGAATCGTTTTACTAATAATTGGTAATCGTGATTCCTACTTTGAAGACATTACTTGGATTTTAGCGATGGGCAAGAAACTGGACAATCGCATGCGTGTGAATTAACCTTGGAAGGGGTACCAAATCATAGTGGACGAGGGAACAAAAAAAAGTTGGGGGAACTCGTAACAGTTCTGAGTGTTTGGGTAGGGGCGCTTTTCGCACCAGGGTTTTAAAACGTTTTAAGAAATCAGATGAGATGCGCTTAAGAAACTAGATAAATAAGAAACAATTAGACTATGTCTAGCAGGGCCGTTTCCACGATTTTTTTCGTGGGGTATTTTACACAAGGATTTTCTTTGGGGGGGGGGGAGGTACACATAAAAAATTTGTTTTATGTCCATTTTCGTTACGTTTTTACGAGTCAGAAAAACATTTCAGAGAGGGGGCTCCACCGGGATACGGCCTATAAATATTTCCAAAAGGAGTTGTTATCTCTTTAGTTTTAATTATTTTTTGAAAAATAGGAGCGGTTTTGGGGATTCTGAGGGTTATATGGTGGACTTTTCGAGGAAAGTGGAGTGCTAAGTTGGTAACGTTGCATAATTAAAAATGTAGGTTTTGTTAAAATAAAAAATTTTCAACTTCGTTATTAGTTTTGTTGCAAAAAAATAGACAGGAAAATTCGTCATGTATTTAGAAATGATTTTGGTATCTCCTATACAGGGGCCCAGTTTGGTGGAGAGGGTGCTATAAAGAATGTGCCAACAAAATCGTCCAGTGTACCGACAAATGCTGTGGCACATACGCTAAATTAAACTAAAAATATGAGCTAAATACCATGGCATCGGTGTGGAACTTGGGTGGTTTCTCCCCCCCCCCAGCTGCGCCCCTGCTCCCCTGCCGTTTTGCTGCCCCCTGTTACAGGGTTGTTTTTAGTAAAAATTTTATTCTAGCTTTTTTCTCTTATGATCTTTCCAGAATATCGGTACACCAAGGCATAAACCAACCAATGATTTTAAGCGGATGTTCGTGTATTAGCCTCAATATTTATCCTTCAGGATTATACCTGAATAGAGGAAGGGAGTCCCCCTGGAAAATTATGTAATAGCCCCCGTCCCCATTTTTATGGACTTTCTTTTATTGATAAATGGTTTTATGCGACAGGAGGGAATTTATTTTGGGATACGAGTTTTATTTTTCGTCCAGCCAGTGCTGTGATAAATACTTGTTGTTAGTTTGTTAGATTTAGTTTTATAACCTACATATTATTTATTGCTATGATTAATTGTTGGATTTAAATTACCTAGGATTTTGAATTAATAGTTTTTTGACTTTAGGTATCAGACACAGTAGTTGAGCCATACAACGCGACTTTATCAGTTCATCAATTGGTTGAAAACACCGACGAAACGTTCTGTATCGACAATGAAGCGTTGTATGATATTTGTTTCAGAACTTTAAAATTAACGTCACCAACGTACGGTGATTTAAATCATCTCGTCTCAGTAAGTGGGGATACTATACTTACATGTACCTTTGCTAGTATTTACTGGTTGGTAGTTTGCGACGTTGTGCTTTTAGTTTTATTTTGGAATCCTTGTTGAAAATTGAACTTCCTGTCTTGTGTTCGCTCTATGTACTCGGTCGCTCTAAATACCCTATTTTCAAAATATTGCAGTATTATGTTGACTGAAGAATTGTTGTAGTTTTTTTTATTTAAAAAAGGAAAAAAATATATGTGAAAAAGAAATGAATGAGAGTCGAGCTAAAAGCTTCTAAATAAAGACATCTATAAAATTTAAGAAGCAATTGCAATTTTCAGTTTCATTTAGAAAAGAGAAAAACATTACTTGAGACTTGAGTTGAATTTTTTTACGATGGATTAGGAAGGCCCAAGTAAACTTGAGAATTAAAACAAATACTCTAATAAATAAAAAACTTTAACATGCTAAGAAAAACTTGAGGGATGGAAAATACTCAACATACACTAGGCAAGAGGGTAGGTTATAGAAACTCATTAACATATTTATGATGATGATGATGATGATGAAAGAATATATCCACCTTTTTTATTGTTAGTTACAGTCCAATTTGGAATTTTTTCATCTTTTTTTTATTTTCCAGTTCCTGATACCGCAACGTTTTAATAATTTTAGATAACTGATTTTTTTATAATCGTGAACGATTATCTCTTAAATAACAATATTTATTTTAATTACTAGTTAAACTTGGATTTTATAAACCTTTCTCGTATCAAGCTGCAATAGGTTTCTTTTCCGGTTTTATGAGAAATTTAAAAATGAATCATGGAATACAAATCAGTTATACTTCAATTATTATATTGATAGGTTTGTACCACTATTTGATATTGTTATTGGTGGTATCGTAGAGAAAAAGAGGGACTACTTGATTAAATTTTGTGACTAAAAAATTGTTCGTTCATTTTACTCCCCAAAATTTAAAAGTCCCTCAGCACCCACCTAAAGTTCCCAAATCCATCCCCAAGCTGTTCGGGAGAAATTGATTATACTTCATTTTTGTAACCATTACACAGTATATCTAACAAAGTTTAAGAAAGTATACTCAGTCAACTAGAATACTGCAATACAAATTAGGTTGTTGAGCTAAATCAGCGATTATTTCGTAAAAAAAAAAAAATAATAAAAAAAAACTGAAGAGGTAGCCATGTTCTTACAAGTGCTCTAAGCAAGTACGTATATATTGGCTTTTGATTCATGTAATAATTCTCTATTATTAGACGTCTCTCAAATTCTTGCTCATTTCTAATCTGAGGAATATTTTTACCAGTTAGACAAAAATAGTAAAGAATTGTATATCCAAATACTGTCCATTCTGTTTTGTCAATTTTTTTTCTTTTTTATGGGGAGCTGGGCTTTCTAGTTTATTTCATAGTCAATAGAATAATGGCAATGATAAGACTTAAGCTAGGCGCCCACAGAAAGCGAACTCGCTGACGCTAGACGAATTCGTCGTCGTCAGGTGAATATTTTCAGCTTTGAACGTCCAAAATTCGCAGTTCGCAGCTTTCAATTCCGAGTCGAATTTTATTCGGACGATAGATATTTGCAAGACGAAATACAATAAATTTCTACAAACAAGAAAATGAACAAGGAAAATGTGGATGATCGTTTCAGCTTATCTCTCCGACGTCTTAAAGACAAAAGCAGTAACAATCCACAAATCTTTTGTTTCTGTGCTTTAGAAATCATATTTGAAATTTCGCGTTCTGTGAGGCATACCACGCGAATTTGCTGTTGTGATGCGAACTCACGAACTCGTCTCCGAAAAAGTTCGCTGTCTGTGGGCAGCTAGCTTTACGGTACTCTTTTAGAAAACTGACGACTTATAATATATTATTTAGCTCATCGGACCTATAAATTGGCAACATTTATTAAATTTTTTTTCCGAATTTGCAATGTATAAATTGGTTGTTCAATTTTCATTAAGGGTTCTACCACCTACCCCGCTTGCTTTCTTTGATTTTTAGCCAATTGCATGGTGTTTTGTAGGTATCTGAAGTAGTTGTAGAACCTTACAATGCTACCCTGTCCGTCCATCAGCTGGTAGAAAATACCGACGAAACATTCTGTATTGACAATGAGGCCCTCTACGATATTTGCTTCCGCACTTTGAAGCTCTCAAACCCAACCTATATGGATTTGAACCATCTAGTTTCAGTAAGTCTGCAGACATAGCATGCTATTTCGGTGGATATAAAAAAAAATAGGTTGATAATGCTACGTTAATATTGGTATTTAATTTCGTCATTTGTTAAAAATCTAAATTTGAAGGGCATGTTTCGTGAGATCATGAAAGATTTAACACTTGATTATCAAAACTAATAAAACATTGTTATTTTTCTCCTTATTGCAGGGCTGGATTGCAAATAAGGATAATAATTATAATAATCAATCGAAGTTTTCTCATAAAGAGCTGTTGGCGAACCAAAATTAATCACTTATTAGAACTTGTTTAATAACAAATTGTTTTGTATATAAAATAAACAATTATATGTAGAAATAAATTCATTACAAATCGCAGGTTAAAAAATTATATCGATATAAAAAGTTATATATTAAAAAAAAAAAATTTGAATGTAACAGAAAAATTCGATGCGACTAAAGTTAACAAATACAAAAAGGAAATTGTTAATGATACTACACCCTCGATTTTTCCATGGGTTCTTCTTCGTTTTTTCTGGTCTCTTTAATTGTGGGGTCAGATATCAACAACAATAATTTCAAATTTCTTTGATCAATTGAACTTCGATCGATACGATCGAGAAATCGATACGATTTCTTGTGTTTGGTAATAGCTTATGTAAATAAGAACATATTTTAAGATGCCTTGTAAAAACTCGTAGCGTGCCTTTTCCTCGTTCTAATTACGTCTTACCCAAAAGAAAAAGCTGTCGAACATAACTCAAGGGCTGTTAAACAAAAATATAAAGCTCATATGTTTATTTTGAAATCAGTAGATCTTAATCTGCTGGCCTCCTTTCAAGGTCCATTTCATCTGAGTAGAAGAAACGCTTGGGAATTAGACAAGTGTCTAAATGTTGTTTAATATTTATTATTTGTATTTAATATTTAATACAATTTAATATTTAATTTAATATTTGTATTACAACCGCCTACGGTGGCTAATATATTATACAACATCCTTTCTCTTCCAATAATACCAAAAAACACCTGGTTTGTACGTTTTATATCTTTTCTCCGAAAAATAAAATTCAGTTCGGCTTATTTTAACATCATTAAAAACAATTTTGGCTACATTTGCTATTTACAAAATTCTATCAAATAAGCTTAAATTGCAAAAAATTTAAATAATTAACATTAGGTATCCATTTGCAACTGTGCTTTCAATTTAGCCTTCAGTTTAACAACCAAATTTCGGATTTCTTACTCAGAGTTCCTACCGTATGTATAAAAATAGAACCACAGTGTTAAGTTAAACTAACTTTACTTTTGTTTTAATATATTTATTCAAACAATTAAATTTATATTTCCTATATAAATTAAAAAAATTATATGGCCGAGATTTTACAAATCGGAAGATCTTTCGAAATAGAATTACACACTTTATTTGGGACAAACGTCGCCTGAATGTAAAAGGGTCAAAGTTTCTATAAGAGCGTTTTTTTAACCTGCTTTGAAAAAATACTAAAAGGGAAAACTTTTCGGGACTGGTGCGTTATATGGACACTTTTATATATTGTACAAGGAAACCAGTCATGAAAAAGCCGTCAAACAGGTTATTCTCAAGAGACCGCTGTACATAAATCACTGCAAAGCCGTGGTTTCTCAATGAATTACAATATTTAAACGATTGTTTGTTGGGGTTTAAGGGGGGAAAGGTGCTTAGGTTAGGTCACTTATTTAATATATACTATGGTTTACCCCCCCCCTTATGTGCAAATATATATTTA
This sequence comes from Artemia sp. Qi Xiang Cuo, assembly GCF_049724085.1. Classification (NCBI taxonomy): domain Eukaryota; kingdom Metazoa; phylum Arthropoda; class Branchiopoda; order Anostraca; family Artemiidae; genus Artemia; species Artemia sp. Qi Xiang Cuo. Next base: position 81,820,454 of record NC_142799.1, on the reverse strand, counting down.
ATATACACTATGGTTCCTATATAAATTCATATTTCCTATATAAATTAAAAAATTTATATGGCCGAGAACAATATGTAGCAACGTATTTAAATATTTGAAGGAAAGCAAACGCTTAGATTAGATCTATATAAAGCACTAAAGCCAAGTCGTATTTGCTATTCCCTAATTTTTGTTGTTACGAGGATCGAGTGATAGTGGAAACTAAAAAATTCGATGGGTAACTGATCCTTAAGTCGGATCCAATGAGAAATGGCGTACCACGGCGGAACATTCAATAGACAATAAATTCTTGCAATAAACTTTGTGTGCGAATCTCATAATCATTTTTGTTGGTTATTTAATTTTGTTATTGTTAAAAAAAAAAGAAACTTCATAAGAAAGGCTTAAGACCTAATTTTCTGCTTTTTCTTAAACAAAGCCCTTGGATTGGAGCATGGTGTCGTTGAAAATACTTTTGAGTAATTATTTCTGATAATCGTTTAAAATTTAGCTTTAGGCGTCACTTCAAGTTCTCTGATGGATTTTAGATTTGAAGGGTACTTCTTAGAGCTTTTCAAAATGCAAATCAGGGGCTTTCTCCTTTCAGAAACGGAAAATAGTGGCCAATTTATGTCGGTTTTTGGTCTGCGACAAGTTTCTGTTCTCAAATCGATCCCCTTACTGCGAATGACGGGTGGATTTGCTACTCCAATGCCCCTCTCCTTATGTAAAGAGAAAAGTATAAGAATAATTTTCCATTGTGATTTTTGCAAAAAGATATAGAAAAGAATTCGATCAGTCTTCTTTTTTTCAAAATTGAAATATTTAAATTAGCTGTCGGTATACGTGAGTTTGCTGATAGCTACATGCTCTAGCATGCAGATGTATGGGTAGATTTTTCACTGCCCGGGGGCAATGTCAGTCCTCCTCTCCCTCAATAAAATAAGTGGGCCGATAAATGGCGTTTCAATGGATGCCTCACCAGAGGACACGCCCACTTCCTTTCCCCAATCCATTACTTCTAGTATCGGCAATTTGGTGCTCTCGATGAGTTTTTTCCAAAACCTAGTACCTAACCTAGTCTGGCTGGCATTTCCCTGTTCTCCAATTGATCGGTGACTGTTGCCGGTCTAGAGAAGTTTCCGTTGACTTGTCGTTATGCGAATAGAATGTTATTGATTTTGTTTCCGTCGGAAAATAAACCAATTTGAACCTATTTGGAGAAAGCAAGTTGCGTCTCTAAGAAAAATACCTAAAAGCGGTCAAATTAAAAAATTCTATGTAGGCTAAAATTCATAAAGAGACTGATACTATACATTTATGAGAGTAAGCATACAAAGATGATAAAAAATGGAGTAGAAATGGATTGAATATTTATCATTAAATGATCGATTTTAAGCTGCTCAAAGGCTGACAAATTAAACACTTGGTAAAGCAGAGAATAAAACTGTTTTGATACTTCAGAAGTTCAGTAGTCTAGGGAAGATTCCTTTTGCTTCAGGGGTCATCGATAGTCTTACCAAAACAAAGACAAAAATCGTCATCTCTTGAAGTTTCCATTTGAATTATATATATATATATATATATATATATATATATATATATATATATATATATATATATATATATATATATATATACCGGTATGGTGTTGGGCTTCCCTTTCTGTAAATCATACGAAAGGCTTGCAGTAGTCTGTCGAATATGAGTTTCAATGTCCTCGTAACCAGGCGGGCTCGACACTCAAAGCTTAAAGTCTAGGTTTTCTAAGCGCTTAAGTCAACCGTTTATTAAGCTTTTTAATCGTCTAAAAGAGGAAGATTTTATTTTCAAGCCACCGTTGCATTCGCCAAAGGTAACTGAAAATTAATTCGGTGTCTTAATTTTTTCCTTTGTCAAAGGAAACAACATTAATATCACCAGGTTGGATTTTTACGAACGAAAAGGCGTTACCAAGTTTAACTAATTATTTTTCCCGATTTATTTTCGCGGATCAACATAGCAACGCTCTCAAAAATGTGATACTGCCCCTACAACTTAGAACTGCTAAAAGAAAAATCCTGGAAAATCTTGCTTCTCGGGTGTAAATAGACATAAAACGGGCTGAGGGAAGAGGCGGGGTAAAAATACCATTTTAATTTTTGGTTCCTTTGTTTAAGTTAGTCTCACATACCGTCATCAATTTATGAAAAAGTTATGTAACCTCCCAAAGGAGAACGAGTTTTGCGTTAAAGCCGCCATTGCATCTGCCTTAAGCTAAGTGGAGTGACGCGAGAGCGGATCATAATGAAAAATTCAAGGAATTCCTGTTCTATGTCAAAAATAATTCAAATCAAAATTCTCACGCATTGGTGGGATGTGAATTGGCTTCGTAAATTAGTGTTATATATAGAATGGGTATATAGTTTTCATGGGTATATTATCTATTGTTCAAAATTGCGTCCTAAATCTGATCAGTTGAAATTCAAATAATAACCATGCTTTTCAAGCGCGCAAAATTTTAAACAAGGACAAAGTAGTCTAAATCCGAAAAGTTAAATTTTTATAGGATGGGAGCTTTACTTCCAGTCTCTTTGTTGCTATGCGCAAAAATGAAACTGGGAAATTGGTACAATTTATATGACGGACTGTATATGTCGACCCTTAAATGTTGTAAATTTAATATTACTATAACTATTGTTGTAATTTGGGTTTTAATAAATGTGTTTTTATGGGGCAGTGGAGACATGAAAGGAGTTGTTGTAATATTGTAAGTAAAGTGTATGCGTTTCGCCGACAAATAATTTCTCTGTCTATAGCTTGAATAATTTCTAGAATGTTCATGTTTTAGCTTATAATTGACGTCGGGAATTCGGTCAAATGAAGAAACTGTATAAAACAAATAACTGAGATTTTAATTAAAATATGAAAGTATGAATAATGTATAGAACAAGTATACACAGATAGAAAAATTGAGTATATTTGCTTTTGCATACCATTAATTTATCCCGTACAAGAAAGTACGAATAATTTATGGTTATAATTTTCGGTCTAACACAATTATAAGGATCACTTAAGTTCTAGATGGAATCATTAAAGTAAGAAATTTAATCAAATAAATAAAATGTTAAAGTATAATAAACTTAAATTTAATCTATGAAGTATTGACAATGATATGAAGATATTTTTTCATATTCCTTAATATATTCCCTGGAAGCCCTTAGTCCCCTCTTACTGCCCTGAAAGTAGACCCTCCAAATCATCTGGTATTTTCTTTCCCACTCTTATTAACATTTCACTTTTATTTGATATGGCCTTTTCACATATATGTCATAATATATTGTAATCTGTAATTGTCATCCAGATCGGGTACTTAAATGGACTTATGTTATACAGTTTTAATTAAAGGGTTCTAACTGTAATCGTGATGATTAGAGAAACAAAATGTTGTCTGAATTTATACTTAAAAAACATCCTTGAAAACATTTTCTTTCATCTCATTATTGTTATTATTTTTTCTTGTCACTTTATTTTCTTAGGAATAAATATAGTAATATACTTAGTGTTGTAGGAAAAGATGCTAGATCGTCGCTAGTAATGAAAGTGGTGAGAAATCGCTGACCTAATTTTCTGTTTCTCTTATCTTCTAATTATATTTTCTGCATATTTCCTCACGATTTAACAATCGTCTTATCAGCAATTCGTCACGGATTTTAATCATAAATCTAATAAAAAAAATTTATAGAGATAAGAGAACTTGTCATGGCTGACATTTAGTTCCTATCTCTTAATGCTTCAGACATTAAGCTAATAACGGCTTCCTTTTTTGTCTTTTTTACAAATTATTTGAAAAATATTAACGTTTGCTATTTGTTTTCTTGAATGTCTGGATAACCAGTAATATCAATCGGAAGAGAAGAGGGGGAGGCATGTGCCCCTCTTTGATTTGCTCCCTCCATTAGGGTGGGGGGGATTTACATAGAAGATGTCTTGGTATTCCCGCTGAAAAAAACAACTAAAAATCCCCCCTCCCACTCTCTAGATTTTTATGAATACATTTTGCCTCATACACAATCCCTTCCTTTTAAATTTTCGTCAATTGGCGCCACTGCACATAACTATCTTAATGAAAGGATATTTTATTGTCATCATTCAAAAGATGTAATGTCACATTTTTTGGTAAAGGGGTATTTATAACTCATCTTATTAAGCAAAATAGGCTCGATTGATTGGTTTATTCTACAAAGATTAGAATAGATGAACTCGTATATTTTGTATAAATGTCGTAGAAATGAGCTCTTATACGAAATAAGATACAGGGTTGTATCTTGTTTGGGTCTCGTTAGCTATGAGCTTATAATATATATATATATATATATATATATATGCCTCAATAACCTTTAAGCACATAATAAGCTCTAATAATATTCACAACTCAACTGAAACATTTAGTGACCTATTCTGATCAAAGCACTTTTATTGCTCAGCAAATCATAATAAATTTAATTAAACATCATAATAAACTTCAATCTCAATTTCAACTGAAGAATTTTGAGTGCTGAACTGACAAATAATTTTTATAATTTTAAGCACATAATAAACGTTAATGACCGATACATCAGGGGCGGAGCCAGAAAATTTTTTTTAGGGGGGGGGGCAAAATAGGTTGATTCGATAAACTTGCGTTAGGAGCAAGTTTAGTTAAAGCAAGCTTGAGTTAATTAAGTAAATTACACTACTTTAGACTAAGCTAGGGGGGCACGTGCCCCCTCCCCCTCTAGATCCACCACTGCAATACATTCAGATTACTCTGTAAACCGTAAGCACATAATAAACTTTAACGGTAGTCACAATTTCAGGCTAAGAATTTAGGAATTTGAACTACTTGATAAATTTTATTTTTTGTTAAATTTCAATCACCTACTAAACTATTAATAATAATGTCAATCTGAATATTCCAACGTAAACTGATCAATGCATTTTATCACAAATGGCTCAAAGTTGTCTATATGTGTCTAGTTGACTACATGTGTCATAGTTGACTATGAATGGGGGTTTCAGTGATGAAGATTTTAGTTAAGTTTTGGTAAATACTGATAATCTTACAAGTAGAAATACTTCCTTCAATTTATGAAAAACGTCAAAATTTCTTTTGAATAATTTTGTAGTTTTGTCAGAAATGATTTTAAAATATAATTTTAATCAGTTATTAATTCTCAGATAACGAGTGTTTGCCTTACGTGAAATAATTTGATCTTTAATTATAGTTCTAGACCGATAAGGTCAAAGATTTGCAGCCCTCTAAAATTAGCCAAGTTTGGTTTTTGTGTAGTTAATATTAAAATTAATGATTTGCATGCACAAAAGATTTTTGTATCCCTGTATGTAATATTTAACCATAGACACATCGAAATGTTTTTAAAAAGAGAAAATAAACGCTTAAAAAGCTCTGTATCTGACAATGTTGTTTATTTGCTTCGAATAATTATTTGAAATGAACTATTCAAAGTACGCATTTTTCGAGGGGACTAAAGAGTTTTCAGTAAATGCCTGATAAAACTGAGATTACGCTCCTCTAAATACAGGAAAACAGAATGTGCAAATCGGAATGAATGTGCACAGAATGTAAAAATACTTTAAAACTGGAAAAAAAATATGTTAATAGTAAATGAATATGGTAGAAGCATATAAACCGGTAGCAAAAAATAGTAAATATATTTGGTTACAGAATAAGTTGTATAAAAACAGAGCATGTTGCTAATTATCAGATGTAACTGATATCGAGTTAACGTAGCTATAAATTACCTGGTGTTGCAAATTTAAGGGTTTGCTCTTTACCAGTAGCTTGGGGAGGGGGGCTCTAAGTGTTGCGCAAGGATCGTAGATGCCTCGATTTCGGGCAAGTATTCTTTTTGTTGATTTTCAAGTTAGAAAGAGAATATAAGTTGCAATCATTACACTTATTTGCTTTTTCTTAACACAGCCTCTCACGCTTTGGAATTTTCTGTATATACGTACATAATATATATGATATTAAGAAAATAATAGGTTTAAAGTTCACTCTGGATGATTTTATTTGTTTGGTAATTCACATATCTTTTTAATAATCACATATTTATCATATATCTTATACATATTATATTAAGATACTCACAACTTATTACATACATATTAAGAAAGTATAATGTGTTAATTCACTCTGGATGCTTTTATTTGTTTGGAAATTCACATATCTTTTTAATAATGACGATCTTATTTTTCCTGAAATATTTTTTATGCGTTTAAAGTTATCAATGGGTGTTGATTAAAACCATTCAAAATGATGAGAAAATTAGTTTCTGTCTAAGAAAATTTTTCAAAATGTTTAATTATAGATAAGAATCCCTAAAAAGTTTCAAGTAAGTTTTGATCGGAATTGAATGTAAAACTTTTACTATTTAATATCTAAGGGACAATTATCAATGGGTCTTTTCAGCTTAACAAATAAACGGTTAGTACGCATAGTAGGTTATTGGGAAAAAATTATTGCTATGCCAGGATATCGGTTAACAAAAAATGTTTTCAATTTTCAATATATATGTATCTATAATATATATCTATTTATAAATATATCTATCTGTCAATAGAATGAATAACCAGGATTGGGCTTTCGTTTCGTATTTTGTTGGTTATGGGTATAGTATTTTGTGCTTTATTTTTATTTAATGTTTTGGAGGTAAGTGTCCTTTTTTCATAATGTTCTGAATTTTGTGAAAATTTAGTCGGAGTGATCAAAAGTTAGTTTGACCGAGTTAGTTGATCAAAAGATAGCCTATGCTTAATAATGCTTTAAAATTTTACACTGTTCTTACGTACAAAAGAAATTTATCGCACAAGTCAAAAGATACCTTTTGTTTCTACATGTAATTTTGCAAGCTATTGATTTGTAATGTTCATTTTTACTGATGATAAATCTGATACCATAGCAAGAAAGGGGTTTTCAGGTTTAACAACGTCAAAAGTGCCAAAAAACGGCGGAGTATGTGAAAAACGTGACAAATTACTAGAGAAAAATCTCGCAAATCGTGTTTTTTTTTGTTAAGACCTGACTTTACTCCTTGGTTGGTATAAAGAGGTACTGAAAAATCTCGCAAATCGTGGTTTTTTTTATTTGTTTTTAAGACCTGACTACTCCTTGGTATAAAGGGGTGCTAAAAAATCTCGCAAATCGAGGTCTTTTTTTTGTTTTTGTTTTTAAGACCTGACTACTCCTTGGTATAAAGGGGTGCTGAAAAATCTCGCAAATCGTGGTTTTTTTATTAGTTTTTAAGACCTGACTTTACTCCTTGGTATAAAGGGGTGCTGAAAAATCTCGCAAATCGTGGTTTTTTTTTATTAGTTTTTAAGACCTGACTTTACTCCTTGGTTGGTATAAAGGGGTACTGAAAAATCTTTTTAAGACCTGACTTTACTCCTTGGTATAAAGGGGTGCTGAAAAATCTCGCAAATCGTGGTTTTTTATTTATTTTTAAGACCTGACTACTGCTTGGTATAAAGGGGTGCTGAAAAACTCCCTTTTATTTATTATCAGGACATCTATCAGAAGGAAAAGCCAGGTTTTAACTGAACGTCTTTGGAACGGGACTAGAACCTGATCTCTGTGGGTGATAAAGGACTGAAGAGGAGAAGTAGTTGGCAAAGAACTAAAAATAATGGATTGTTTAAAGAAATATATTAATGAAGAGAAAAAACTTAAAGGTTTGAAAAAAAAAATGTAGAAGAACTACATTTATTATAAAAGAATTGGGTTTATTAATTCAAACGTTTCTACTGTTAGATAGTTCTATCTTCGAATTTATTAAGTATGAAGCGTCGTTGGGAGGAGTTTAATCGACGCAAGGAAAGATTCGGACAGCTATCAGCTGAATAGTGAGCTTGACGTTTTATTTATATAAAATTTAAAAAGCTATGTTAAATAAAAATATTTCAATCTAAAATTGAAACCTATTAATATTGCGCAGGAATAGTTCTGGCTGTAATGTCGGTTTTTGTCATTAGTAAATAAAGGTTAATTTCAATAAGATAGAAGGAAGTGCTACAGAATTTGTTGGATTGTGTTCTGTTTCCTTAGAAACCCATTTCCTTTTTGTGATGATTCCACAGTTTCAATGTCTATCAGTTTCTCAGTTAAAATCAATACAGTATTAATGCTTCATTTTTCCCTATATTTTTAAAGTAGTTCTTTCTCTTATTTAATAAATCAGAGATAAATGTAGAGGTAGCTGCAACCTAGTAAGATTAACAAAATAAAAATAAACTAAAACCTCTAAAAATGGTATCAGATTGAAGCACAAAACAAGAAAAGTGGCTGCAATCACGGTATTCTGCATCGAAAGCATCTTTTTCTTTTGTTTCAATATTCTTAATCCGCAGATAGCAGGGCACTAGAACATCTTAGTGAGCTATTTAATGGCTCAAGAAGATGACGCCATTTTTGACTGACTTCATTGACTGATTCAGTGTGCTTCTTTTAATTTAAACAAAATCGTATTTTTAACGAAAAAGTGCAGTTTTGTATGCAAACTGATAAATAACATCATAACGGTAAAATATAACCATGTTTACGTACTGGACTGTATGCTTGTACATTTACATATAGAACTAAGGACTAGAACGTTTACATATAGTTTCAAATGAAGGTTTTATGTTAATGAGATTGAAATTCAAACGAATTCTTGCACTATTGCGTCATGCACCTCCGATATCTGGGATTTTAAATCTTCAGTTTAGCTTGATTAAAATTATTATCATAACAGGCTTTAAAAAGGGGAAGTCAATTAGCTCAAACTTAATTCTCTTAAAATTTGGAGAATATGAAGAACAAACAAAGTAAGCTTCTGTTTTAATGATTACTAAGTTTTTCTTAGATGTTCATGTTTGATATTACTGCATGTCTTCTATTTCTTTGTCAATTGGAATGCTAATCAATGCTGTATATAGTCTTCGCCATTGCTCGTGAATATAAATAATGCACAAGGTTTTTTTTTCCCCTTGATGATAGTGGGAAAAACTTTTACAAATTTTGTAAAACAAACTTTGTTTCACATTACATAAATTAATTATATAGCTCCTCTATCAGCTATGATAATAACGCTGTTGAACAGGGGTTTTACTAAAACTACAAAAAGATTTTTATTTAATTAAACTTTGAATTTTATTAAATAAAAAACCCAAATCAATAAATATTCTTATAAATTTCGTTATGCAAACTTCATTCATAATTACAACTCAATGACCTAAAAAATGTACACAAATTATGGAATAGCAAAGTAAAACCTTAGTTGATAACGGAATAATTAGCCTAGGTCAAAATTAAGTACGTTTCTTCCAATAGCTGCAATATATACAAAGTCTGTTTTAAAACCTGTTTTAAATGTCTTTTAAAACATGCATGTTTTTTTATTTAATTTCCTCGTGGCGATTATCATTTTCTTTACTTAGATTACTATGTCTGGCATCACCACGTGTCTTCGATTTCCTGGTCAATTGAACGCTGATCTTCGCAAATTGGCTGTTAACATGGTTCCATTCCCTCGTCTTCATTTCTTTATGCCTGGTTTTGCCCCTCTAACAGCTCGTGGCTCTCAACAGTACAGAGCTTTGTCCGTACCTGAGCTAACACAGCAGGTAAGCTTTTCCATTTCTCTTTCCTTCTCTTATTGAATAATTAAAAAAAACTTTTTCCGCAAAATAAGTTTTTCAAAGAAAAGTAAAGAACTCCATTAAACCAAAAATTAGCAAAAATAAAATAATCTACCAAGCGTGAAACCACCTCAGATCAGCAGCGATAAATAAATGAAACCCAAAACGAGCAGAAATTAACATGAGTAGGGCTCAAAACCCCTATGCCTTCCGAAGGCCAGAACATGATTTGAACTTTACTGAAAAAAATACAAATGAATGTGCATTGTCAGTTTATTATGCATATACTGATATTTAGTACTCAAAATGTTTATATTATTTTATTTATTAAAATTATAAATGTAAAAACATTAATATTTTTTCAGTAAAGTGCAAAGTAAAGTCTCTGGGTTAGTTGCCCTCAGATCACTTTCGACAATTAAAAAGGGCACTAGCCCTTTGAATTTCCAATCGAATTAGCCCTTTTTCAAGTTTCTACGACAAAGCTTTCAATAAAAACTTATATGCACCCAGGGCATAACTTGTAACCCTTACCCTGAAGGCTGTGGGGGAGTGTCATCCTCTTAGATATAATTTCCAGACCTTTTAACTATTTTGAACAAAATGGCTATCTCAAAATTTTGATTGGATGTGTTTGGGGCAATGGTGGGTGTGGAAGGGATGTTAGTTGCCTTCCAATCACTTTCGACTATTAAAAAGGGCACAGGCCACTCCAATTTCCATTCGTATAAGCCTTTTTCGAAGTTTCTACGACAACTCCTTCGATACGAAGTGCCCTGGTCTAAGACCAAGAAACCAAAGAAAACTAAAATAATACATTGTAGCCAACATTGTTTTTTACTTAGGCATGTCTAAGATATGTTCTAGTTTGTTTTTTTTTTTTTTTTTTTTTTTTTTTTACCAATCAGAGCCACCGCAATAGCGATGACCAAGTAAAGAGTGATGCCTCTGATGTAGTTTCTTAGTCACTTCTTGTGGAAGGTTTGGTCAGATATAGTTGGAAAGAGCTCGTTCGATATGCAATCGAAAGTCCTCTTGCCTTCTTTAAGGGTTGAAAGTAAGTGATAGCTGCCCCCCCCCCTCTCTTGCCCTTTTCTTCCTCAAGCCAGGGTAACATTGTTTGTGTCTGTGTTCACTTATGTCCTGTGGAAAAAACTCATTGTACGAGAGAAAAAAACGATTCCTGCTAAATTTTTATTGAAAAAACTTAAATTTTAAATTATGTTTAAGAGAACAGAATTTGATAGAATTGTTAAAAATGGAAGGAAATTAGCTAAAAAATTGGGTCTTTGATTATCCCCCCTCCACTCGCAATGGCCCATAGCCTTCGGATTTGAATTGTGAAGAAATCACTGTCGATCATTGCCAGAGAATAACTTCAATTGAGACTTCATTTCTAATGAAGTTCCATCGTCACTGTGCTGTAAGATACTGCTAGAAGTGTAGACAGATGAATGAATAGACAGGAGAGCACTTGATTATATGGTGGGTGTAAATATGTAATTAGCAGGTTAATTGATTCCAAATTGTCAAAGGTTTTCATAGAAGCATTTGAAAAAGTATTGGAACAAGAAATCGTCGGAAATTATTCAAAATAAAAAATATCTTTCTTTATCAGTTAAGCAATACATGGATATCTATTATTAAGTAGCTTGACATAGAATACCTTATCGTTATTTGAAAAACGCTGTCTCGATGTATTAAGAAATAATTAATACTTAATTTTTCTGTATTATTTTAGAAAAATAAAAACACATCTGCTACTTAAGCCGAAATTGTGTAAAAACAGAGTAAACAATTATAAAGGAATAGACAATTTTCCATTTCAACCGAACAATGCTAGGTAGTCTTTATATCTTATAAAGGGGATTAGCGGGGATTATCTTAGGTATAATCCGCCTCCTCTCCGTCTCAACTGCCAAAGTTTATACTCAGCTATAACTCAATTGCCCAAGTTTCCTGGTGTTTATCATTTATACTACAGTATTATAATATCTTTTCACCTTTATTTACACGAAACATGTGACTTGCTTATTTTATTGTACTAGCACTAGCCCTTTTGTTCGGAGGGGGGGGGGTAATTTTTTTAGGTTTTATTGTTCGTTGTGAATTCAGGTTATTTAGCCTTGATTTTTTATTATTCGTAGCAAATTTATGTTTGTTTTGGGTTTGACATTTCATCTCAGCTGTTTCTGCCTGTTTTAAGTTTCTAATTCGTTCGCTATTGTTCATGGAATTTTTTCCTATTTATTCAAAGCATTTGCTGTAAAAAATTCCCAAAGGAGTTGGAAATCGCTCATGGATTCTCGTTCTTTCTCTTTCTTAGTTTCTTTCTCTCTTTCTATCGCTCTCACAGACACTTGTAGCTTAGGAAAGTCTAATATAAACTTGCGTTGGCTTTCAAATCAGCACATTTTTTGTATGAATATTTGTTAACTTGCACCTTCAGCACATTATCTCTTGCCAAATGGCGTTGTCGACGAATTTTAACCTACTCGGCCGTCCTGTGTTGTCTTGCATGTGGTAACACTGTTCTACATTGGTGCAAATACATATCGTCAACACTGTTAATAGGGACGATGGTTAACACTGACAGAATATAGCACAGGACCAGGACTTACCAAGCAGATTTCTGTCACAGCGACCTATAAAAACAAGAGATGAGCTTTACTTCATACAATATAATCAATTATTGTTTTAATTTTCTGAGGTTTTAGCACCAAAGTGATTGATAGGCTTGACATTATCATTTTTCCAAAACACTTGTAAAATTTTTCTAGGCCCATTATTTTTGGTGACAACAGGTCCTGAATGAGTATTCCAGTTTTATGTGTTACAGGAAAGTTCCATAAATTTACCCCCCATAAACCTGGAGGAGAGTTTCTTACCCACTTTGCTGCGATAACGATCCGGTCACCCTTAAAAGCGCATTTCGGAGAGTAGATTTTAGCTCGCCGTAAAAAACAAATCAAAAGAGTCCACACCTTCCTCTCCTTTAATAGTCTCCTTGTTAGTAGTTACAAGACAGTTAGAAGCAACCACGCAATCTTTTTCTAAACCAAAAGCCATTCTGAACACAAATTATTGATGCTTACGCAGATTTCTCACTTCAGTATTTTTGCAAGTTTCCGATCAGATGATTTGGCTTCCTAATGGTTGACGACATCCAATGACATTGCAAGGGCAGAACATAATCCAATCCAAGTGCAGGTTGAGTATTATCCAATGACATGGCGCGAGCGGGCGAGTTTTGTTAGATAGACAATTTAATTTAGGAACACATCTGCCCATGTATTTTGCTAGGAGTGAGATATCTGGTGAAATCTAATAGATAATCTGTGTTCTGAACCTGTAACCGGGTACTGGTTAAACACTAAGATGAATTCGAAATAGCAGAACGGTATTCTACTTGTGTTACTAGCACCATTTGTCTGTGTCTTCCAAGTCCGCGCAAACTTAACACAAAGCAAATTAGGACGACGGTTAACACCAGAACAAACTAATACATTTACGAGCTAAACTTGTACAAACAAATGTTCATGTACAATCATAATATGATTTTATTTTGTGATTAGATGTTTGATGCCAAGAACATGATGGCTGCCTGTGACCCACGACATGGCCGCTACTTAACAGTGGCAGCTATCTTCAGAGGACGTATGTCTATGAAGGAAGTGGATGAGCAAATGTTGAATATTCAAAACAAAAATTCCAGGTAAGTTAACTTTATTGGGGGGAAAGGTTAAGGGTAATGGTGCACATTCGCTAAAACTTTAGGCGAGTAGGGTCTAATCAGGTGCGTGAGGCTCAATACATGACTTCTTGAGCATAATTCTTTCTCTCAAATTATATGAAGTGATTGTTTTCGTGCCACAATATTTGTCGTTTATATATTAGTGATTTAACTTTTCAATAAACATCGTGACTACGTAACACAAAATAGGGGACAAATTCATTTAAATAAAATGAAAAGGAACTCGCTGCCAAATGGAATTCATGTGACGATTTTATTGTAAAACCTTCTGAATATAGAAGTACTTGTTTGGAATGTGGTTTGAATGAGCCTGTGGTTCCGTTCTTCTTTTTTGATAATGGACGTGTATGCTGCTTATTTTTTTGTCTTTTTTTATTTATTTTTTATTTTATTTTAATATATACCCCTCGTTGTTTTATTCTTAATTTTATACGTCAAAACTAATTACCTTTTCCAAAGTGTACTGCGCAATTGCTTATTTTAATTTATATGGGCTTATCTGATTCATATTCGCCTTTTTATTTCTTTTTTTAGTATCTAATGAATATCGAATTCTGAGATACCTTGTTTCTCTATGGTTATAATGAAATAGAATTGCCTTTGTGAACTAACCAAAATATAATAACATTCTTACTTCATTCCATTCAGCATGCCCATTTTATGTATTTTCATAGCTTTCGATTTTATATAGATATTTTTATCATTATTTTCACGTTGATTCAGTTTAAAATATTAAACTGCTGAAATCAACTGCTGAAATCAAAAGAATCGTGTTTTTTTAAACAAGAAATCTGAGGAAAGTAGTCACGCAAAAACAGGGGAGTTTTTGTTTTTGCCAAATTTGAGGCAGATGTACCTGTATTCTGTACTGATAAAACTGGATAAATCTTTTGATTCGATAGAAAGCCGCTAAAAAGTATTACAAAAATCTATCGCGAGTGTAATGAACAAAGAATTTTAATATTGTAGCAGTCATTTAACAGTTAAAATTTGACTGCGTGATAACCCCCCTTTCACCATGTCTAACGTAATGCGTGCTAAATTTTTAAATCTACATTTTTGTAGTTGCTTTGTTGAATGGATAGCCAACAACTTGAAAATAGTTGTGTGGCATTATTAATTACTTTTTTGCTACTTCGTGGAATGGATTCCTAGCAATAAGAAATAGGTCTGTGTGAGATTATTAATGGAATATCAATTGTTTGGCATAATTAGTTTTTGTTGCTAATTTGTTGAATCCAAAACAGCATGAAAGCATTTTTGATGTTTATATACTGTATTTGTAATTTGTTAAATGTTATCACTTCGCTGAAGTGTTTCTCAAGAACATAAAAACAACCATATGTGATGTCATTAATTAATTTATTAATTTGTGTAGCTACTTTGTTGAATGGATTCCCAACAACGTGAAAACAGCTGTATGTGACATTCCACCCCGCGGTTTGAAAATGTCTGCCACATTTATTGGTAATTCCACTGCCATCCAAGAGATTTTCAAACGGATCTCTGAACAGTTTACTGCTATGTTCAGAAGAAAAGCTTTCCTTCACTGGTATACTGGAGAGGGTATGGACGAAATGGAATTCACAGAAGCTGAGAGTAACATGAACGATCTAGTGTCTGAATATCAACAGTACCAGGTAAGGTTTTGGTTCA
Organism: Artemia sp. Qi Xiang Cuo; assembly: GCF_049724085.1. NCBI lineage: Eukaryota > Metazoa > Arthropoda > Branchiopoda > Anostraca > Artemiidae > Artemia > Artemia sp. Qi Xiang Cuo. Next base: position 81,805,405 of record NC_142799.1, on the reverse strand, counting down.
ATGAATTTGAGGTAAGGCTGTCGATGCATGCAAAATACGACCTGAAAATGTGTGACAAAATCGGAAAGTAAAATCTGCTTAAAATATGAGCCGGTGAATTAAAAAAAATCAAGACGGGGTAGAAGAAAATAATTTATGAATATGAGCAGCCCCATGTTAAGCACCTTATAATTGCTGCGTTCGTTTTCGCCGTTCTGTCAAAATTAAATCCTCGGTTTTACTAATAAGCCTTTCGCTTGTAAAACCTCGGTTTTGCTTTGCACTTATAAACCGTTCTGTCAAATGCCGTTTTTAGTTCTTAGTTCTTTGGAATGACTAACTGAGCATCATACTCCATTTTGATACTTAGTTTTACTTTTGAGCGCCAAATTTTAAAATCGAAAAGCATGCAAGAACTAACTACCAGCCAGTGCATTGATTTGCTTTCAGCTGGAGTTACTGGAGGTAGACTGGGAAGTGGAACTCGTTGTCTCTTTTATCATGAAAAAAGAAATAAAACAAATGCACACGGATATCTAAAAAAAAATGATGCGTATGATAGGAGTACTGAGGGGTTGAGAACTTGTCCCCAGTTGCGGAGACAATGCTTATTAGTAGAAAAGTTAATTCTAGGTATTGAAGCATTTTAATAAAAAGTTGAACTTAATTGTGAAGAGATGGGCCTGAAACCCCTTTTTTTTGAAAGCTTTGTTATACAGAAGATATATTTTAGTGTTAAAGGGTGAGGTTGAGGGGGTGAAAGCACTTCTCATATTTGAGATAGATGTAGGTAATATTTGATATCCCGTAGAAAAATGAAGATTGTTTTCTGGTGAAAGTAAAAGAATGACACTTTAACCTAAACTAAGCAGAACTTATCCTATGCATGAGGGGGACTGCGAACCCCCACTTTTTATGCTTGTTCGATTTTTGCTTTCCAGTACTTCAAAACGAATGTTCTAGTACTAAGGCAAAGGGATTCGAAGAAAAAATCATAGTACGTCAAGAATAGAGGAGTTTAATGACGCGTATTTGCTTTAAATTTATCAAATTTACGGTTTAAATGTATTGAAAAGACAATCGGTAAAGATACGTTTTATTATTGACTGGCTATATTTGCTGTACTCTTAAATATTTTCAGTAAAGCACTCGTATAGAATCGGAGTAAAGAGCGGATGGTTAGTGGGAGGGGAGAGCCCCCTCGTTGGATAATTCATCTGTTTTAAGTTTTAATGTCGGTTTTTACAATCATTAAAAAAAACTTATCTTTTTAAAATTTAATCTCGTATCAGTTCAGCTCACTTTTATATTGATAGAATTGATATGGCGATAAAAGATATTTAAGTTCCCAAGGTATTTTTAGTGATTGGTCAGTCATATTCGATAAGTCTATAGTATTACTTCATCCGATCTTCAGATTAGTCTCCTCCCAAGCTTTAGTTTCCACCCTTCGATGAGAAGTAACCGGAATTTTTTCTGACGCTTTGTTGGGGCTGTTTTTCGGGTACTTTTTTCTGCATTGGGATTCTCTTAGCCTAAGGACTTAGTGGTATGAATTTCGATCTGATCACAAAAGTAAATTTTTGCACTTTTTTGGCCTTTTGTTTGTGTTGTTTTTTTTTGGGGGGGGGCCTTATGTGCAAAAGACTTACGGGGTAGCCACCCCGGAAGTCTTTTGCGCATAAGGTTCCTCTTGGCCTAAGGAACTACTGATGCAGTTTTCAAACTGATCAATGACAAAAAAAAATTCTGGTCCGTTTCCGGGAAAAGGAAGGAAGAAATGAACAATACAATGCGTAGTTTTAAATACATTAAGCAACATTTAAATGAATTTTACTCTAGGGGATTATGCTTTGAAGTTCTAATATTGAATTTTTCAAAAGTAGATTTGGCCAGGAAAAACGACATAGAATTTTTTGTAGATTATTTTATTACCTGAATTTCGCCACTCTTTGGATAAATTGAATATAAATGAATGCTTTTCCTTTTTAATAAAGTGATGTTGCATTGTCTTTAACTTGAAATTTTATATTAGCTGAATATTTTACGTTCTGAATTGTAAACTTTTGTAGAAAATTCATCACCTATCTTGGATACTATCTTTGTTTTCTATCAAGATCATATCTTTGTTTTCCGCCAAAGATCAGGTTTATTTACTAACAAACCGAAAATTCAGTCTAAAATCATTTAGAAAATTTTAGAATCCTCAGAATTCGTCTTTGAATCCGATTTCATAACAACTAGGATTCGAAAATGTCTGTAACTTTAAACAAGGATTTTTGGTTCAATTAGAGTAAAGAAAAAAGAAATAAGCAAGGTGGGTGACGAAATGATGTAATTTTCCCTTCAATTATAATATTTTACATCTAAATCCGTGGATTTCTTTGGTAGTAGGGGGTGCAAGGGGTAACGATAACTGGACTTGGTTTTTGTTTACCATATAAACTTGTTAATGTTTTCTTATTTTTATCTTAGGAAGCCACTGCTGATGACGAAGAGTATGCGGACGAAGACGGCGTCGATCAAGAAATTGAACAGGAGTAAACTATTAATGTCTTCAATTTTCTTTTATAAATCATGGATTTTTACATTCTTCTTTTTTTCTAGCTAACTTGTTAAGAAAAAGAAGCAGTTTGACTAATGCGAAATTTCATTTTGTTGTAAAGTTCCAGTATTTTCAGACGGCTTTTAATAAAACGTTTACTCCTTTAAATGCCTCTTGATTGTTTCCTTGAGGGATTTCTACTTCATAAAAAAATGACATGAGACGCCAAGCACTAGATGGCATTGGTGTTTTTTGTCGAACCGTTCGGCGCCAGTTTCCACCATCGTAAGTTTTTCTTACTCGCTCTACACCATAATGTAGACCTAAAAAATATGCTGTAGAAGAGGACTAGCGAAAAGTTAAGCGAAGTTATTCGTTTCCAATATTAAGCTCATTGCTATGACCTGTTAGCTTCATTTGCATGGGTATTGCTATGAAAAAGAGTAATTGATAGCGGGGAGGGGGCAGAGGATAAATTTGTCTTAGTTTCTCAAATACCTGCTGACAAACGGCCTATGGCCAGTAAATAAAACGGCAATAAACAACTAAAACCCAACGAATATTTCGCCCATATATAGGAAGGCGTCTTCAACGTAAAAAAAAACAAACTAAAAATATAAAAATAATGAAAATAGATTAAAATAAAATATATAATATATACAATTAACTTACATTTAGGATTAGTAGCTACCTCCATCAAATCACGAAAGTGACAGAGGTAGCTGCTTTCAGTTACTTTCATTTTGTTCCTCTGTCAAGTTCAGACAAATTTAGTTCCTGTTAGGTTTTCCCGTCGTCAAAAAGTATACAAGACTTAGTTCACACGTGCTGTGATTTGCCGAAAAGTGCAGTTCGAGCACCGCTTTTTGATTTTGAGGGGAAAAATACTTTGGAAATCGTTAGTATGTTTCGAAAAAATCGTAACTACAACTACCTTGACCTCTTCAGTGAAGTCAAGGTATGTCACTCCACAATGAGCTAAGCAAGTCATTCAATAAATCTAGTACTTGAAAACATTTCATCATACTGAGAAAATCTTTTCAAACTTAAAGTTCATTTTAAAACACGCTCAAAACAAGCGTAAACCTATTACGAAATTGTTGTTCAAAAACTGATAAACTACGTTTGTATTATGGATGTTTTCGCTTGAAAAACTTAACGTTCGTCCAACCCCTTGCTCTGGGTCCACGCCCACCATGTAACTAGTAATTATTTCTTAAATTGTTTAATTGGGTGGCCGGTGTTTACCCCCCCCCCCCCTGTGGAAAATAAGGCTTCAAATTTGAGAATTTTATTTGTTTTATTTTTTTATTTTCGTAGGGGGAAGAAATTTTGATACTTGTGTATTATACGCCACTCACTCAAGTTTACGCTTCGTAAAATTCGAGAACACACCAGTTTTTTCATTATTTTAGAAATAAATTTGGGCTACGGATTTGCATATTGGGGGGGGGGAGGGTAAAGTATAGCGGGTCTGCATGCAAAAGGTGTTTGGCACAATTATTCTGCATATTAGATAGATAGAGAAGTGCATTATAAAGCCAACGATGAACATAAATGAAAGGCACAAATAACATAAACTTTGATCAGCGATCATCATAAAACACTTAAATGAGACAATACATTAATCTAATAATAGTACTTAATACTTATCTTAATACTATCAGGATTTCCTGACAGAAAATATGTTTTTGAGGAGGATACTCCCCCACAGCCCTCAGGGCAAGGGTTTTAAGCTATGTCCTGGGGTCATATAAGGTTTTTATAGAAGGAGTTGTCGTAGAAACTTCAAAAAACGCTCATTCGATTGGAAATTCAAAGGGCTAGTGCCCTTTTTAATAGTCGAAAGTGATTGGAGGGCAAATAGCCCCTCCCATGCCCATCGTTCCCCCAAACACATCCAATAAAAAATTTTAGATAGCCATTTTGTTCAGCGTAGTTGATTTCCAGATAGAAAATATATTTTGAGGATGACAGTCCCCCACAACCCTCAGGGCAAGGGTTCAGAATCAGAATCATTTTAATGAAAACAGCTGTCATAGACACATTAAAAAAAATGCACTAAAAGGCGCTGTTTTTTACATGAAAACACTTCTCTACATTTTATTAAAAGCACTTGTAAAAAAAAAGGAACAAAGGAGTTACTAAGTTTGTTTGTGCGGCACGATACGGGCATAAGTTTGCTTTTGCTTCTGGTATTTGCGCGGACAGGCATTTTAGGTGGTAAAATTGTCCTATGTACAGGACTAGACAATAAAAACTGGCCAAAACGAATCATCAGCTGAAAACGGCGATCGCGAAGGCTTGGTATTTCAAGTGAGTTCAGAGCGGAGCTGTAATGTGCATATTTGTCACAAAGAATGAACTTTACAGCTCGTTTCTGGATCCCCTCCAAATCATCACTTAATTAATCTATGTGATGAACTTGCGGGCCCCAAACGGGACACGCATATTCAAGGATGGGTCGAATAAAAGTGAGGTACGCTGTTTTCAGCTGATACACTGGAAAACCTAGGCGGCGCATCGCCACCAGTGTCCGCATAGCATAATGTCCATTCTTAACCAGCTCTTGTACATGAATAGAGAACGAACAGTCCACACTAAAGGTGACGCCCAAGAAAGTCACACACGCAGCAGAAGGGAACAAAGTCGCGGGGTAGATAAAATCGCGTTTAAGTGGGTTGAACCTCAAAACCTTTGATTTATTCTCATTAATTTGAAGACTGTTCGCAGTACACTGTGATTTAAACTGATCGAAAAAATTAGGATCGAACTGGGCTACAGCTTGCGAATCCTTTATGTGGTATTTAAGACGCGCAGACAAATCATCTAAGAATTTAAAACGATCGTCAAAGTCCGAAACCATATAGTTGATAACAGCCAGAAAAAGAAGAGCTGCTAATTTGGTACCTGGTGGGGCGCCACATGTAATTTCCACCCATTCCGATTCAATATCACCGTGAAAAAAGGTGTACACTTTTTGATACCTGTGACGTAAGAAATCAACTACTAATTGGAGGATGTGCTTACGGGCACCCATTGACTTGAGATTCTGGGCGGCAAGAGGGTGCTTAATCAAATCAAATGCCTTTCGGTAGTCCACCAGAAGTAAATCTACAAACGAGCCTCCAAACTCCAACCATTCAACTACTAGGTGATAAAGCCGTACTAAATAAACAGACGTGCTGCATCCCTTTAAGCAACCATACTGGAAGAGGTCAAGTGACGGTGAAATGTCCGTGAGAAGTTCACGGTATATGAAAGATTCTGCAACTTTAGCAAAGTTCGGAGTGATCGAAATAGGTCTTAATTGATCACATGTCTTAGGTCCTTTAACTTTGGGTATTACGCGGACATAGGCTCGCTTCCAACCATCGGGAAAGGTTTGTTCACTGAAGCACTGATTGATGATCGATGCCAATGGTTTGGCTAAAAACAAGGCATATTCGCAAATAAGTTTGACCGGCAACTCACCAGGGTAGGAAGAGCAATTCGGTTTTAGTTTTTTATGTTCTTTAAAAACATCAAAGTCGGTAAACTGTTTTATTTCGTCAGTTTCACAATCGACTAAGAGATCAACCAGTTCGGCGTCTGTAATTGAGGGGTAGGTGTTACAAATGCCAGCAAAGAACTCGTTGACGTCTGAAGCGCTCATTTGAGATCCGTCAGGCTTGGGTATTTTTAACTCACTGTTAACTGACTTGCCAGTCATTTGTTTCACTGTGGAATGCCACTTCCGACTGCTACTTTGGAGAAGGGTTACTACCTTTTCCCGAACATAATTTCTTCGCTTGAAACGATTGACTGCCACGACTCGATTTCTAAGTTTTGCCGCCGCGGCTATTTGTCCGGAACTGTGCAGCTTGCACCTCATCTTGATCATTTGTTTGAGATCGCTTGTGATTCATGATTTATCGGACTCACTTACCACTTCAACTTTAGTGGGAAAAAACTTGTGAAACATCTCTAACAGAAGAGAGTTAAACTGCTGAACTTTGCTATTCAGGTTTACTATAGAACACAGGTCGTCGAAGCAGTAAGTCCCGATCCACCAACCGAAATCGCAGATTGATTGAAAGTTAAGCGGACGAATAGTCACTTTGGTTCTCTTTGGCTTCCGTTGGTTATTTTTGGCTTGCCAGAGAATTACATAATGATCTGAACTCTGGAGAGGACCTAACGACCGAGGGGAGTCATAATTGTCACTCATGTTTGTAAAAATTAGGTCTAGAGTACTGCCACTCTGGTGCGTAGCAATGGTAACTACCTGCTTCAGATCAAGGACACTAGATACCCATTGTCTGTTCGTCTGGTTAAAATCGCCAGCTATTACGAAGCCAGGATAGGCATGGGCACGACGAAGTTTATCGATGTAGGTCTGTAAGTAGCTGATAAGCTCTTTCCTATTTTTTGCACTCTCTGGCTAATACACAGATGCAATTATCAAACATGAGAACTTTTTTGATAGTTTGGATGGCTTGCACTCTACCCAGACAACTTCGTGACACGAATCGGTGGTTATATTTAACAGTTTAGATGAAATGTCATTACGAATATAGATAACAACGCCACCACCTTTTCTACTCAAGCCTCTATCACGGCGAGTGTTGAAATAGCTCGTGTAGCCTTTTATTCTACCCATTTCATCAGTGATATCCCAGCATTCGGTGACTGCGGCAATAGGAACAGTCACTTCTCTCAGCAGTATCTCCATCTCGTCAACTTTATTTGTTAAGGATCGGGCATTACACAGAATGAAATTCGGAAGCTTTGCCTGCGCTGATAACTGGTTCAGGACGTAATAGCGGGGGACGTTCATCAGAGAAACACGGTAAGATTGGCTGCAGCTGTGATGGAGAAAGAGTGGGAGGAATTTCGTACCTTTGCAAACATCTTATTTTCACAAGAGTCCTTGGTTCACATACAGCCGTCCTCCGGTCAGAAAGACGTTCCTCAGAAACATGAACGGGTATGGCCGTCTGTGTGCTTCGCCGCCCGCCTCTCTTTCCACGCCGTCTACGCTTTTTTTTAAGCACCAATAGCAGGGAGTCCTCTGGTGGCCGTTTGAGTAATCCAAAAAGCCACAGACTGAAAAATGTAAATGGCATTGTAGTTAGTTGAAATGAATTAAGTCTTCTTAAACATTCTTTTTGATAGGTAAAAGTCATTATTAGACTTACTTAGACTTAGGTCCTCCTACGCCTGGGGGCGCATAAGGCAGCAACAGTGATTCGCCACGACGACCTGTCCTGAGCCTTCAACCATAGCTCCTCCAACGAGGACCTCGCCAGCTTCGCCTCCTTCATTAGCGACCTGCCAAGGGTCATTTTCGGTCTCCCTGATTTGCGGAGACCGGGGGTGTCCAACACCATGCATCGTGCGGCAGCCTTCCTTCCCCCATTCGCACCATATGCCCCCAATACATCCATCGCCGCTTTCTAATAAGATCAAGGATGGGGGTATGATTTGTCATACGATATATTTCATCATTTCGTATTCTTTCTGTCCAATGTATATTTAGGATAGACCTTAGGCAATTATTGTCGAATGACTGGAGTCGTCGTTCTAGTTGAGCAGTGATGCTCCAAGTTTCGCAGCCGTACATAAGGACAGAGACCACATTGCTATTATAAATTCTAAGCTTTAACTTCTGGGAATATTTATTATTTCTCCAAACATTTCTAAGGTAGCTGAAAGCAGACCCAGCCAATGTTATTCGGCACAGTATTTCTCTTTCGGAATTGGCATCTTGCGTAAGAATGCTGGCGAGATACTTGAACTCTCTCACTTCCTCAATTTCCTCGTTGTTAACCAAAAGTCCTTCGGCTAAGTCAGGTATGACTGCATTCGACATTGATTTGGCCTTGTTAGCATTTATGGAGAGTCCGACAGCATTTGCCATACGACCGAGTTCATTAATGTTGCGTTGCATATCTTCAGGGTCGTGGGTAATAAGCGCAACATCGTCAGCAAAATCACCATCATTGAGTTCTCTCAGTGGATTTAATTTTATACCGCCACTAAAACTGCATCCACGGAGAACAAAATCTATCACTATGGCAAACAGTAATGGTGATATAATGCAGCCCTGCCTTACACCTGACTGAACAGAAAACCACTCCGTTAGGCCACCCTCTGTCTCTACTGCGCACATGATATCATGATATAGCGCTTTAATTATATTTACAATTTTGGTCGGAATTCCATAATGCACTAAAATCTTCCATATGGGTCCGCGATGTATCGAGTCGAAGGCTTTGAGAAAATCTATAAATACTATAAGTAGCTGAACTTGCCATTCATTGGATTCATCCAGCAGGACTCTCAGGCTAAATATCAGGTCGCAACACGATCTATTCTGGCGGAATCCGTGCTGCTCATCTCTCAGAACTTTCTCCACTTTACTTTGAATCCTGTTAAGAATTATTTGGCACAGAACTTTGCTGCCAACAGACTGTAAAGCAATACCTCTCCAATTATCACACTTAGTCTTTTGTCCCTTTTTGAAGAGTTTTACAATTACTGCCTTCGACCATTCACTAGGTACTTTTTCTTCATCCCAAACACGGGAAAGAAGTTCAAATATGGGTTCGGCTAGGGCGCTTCTACCGTACTTCAGTAATTCTGGTGATATGCCATCATTGCCTGCAGCCTTTCCGTTTTTCAAAGTCTTTAGGGCCTCCTTGACTTCAATAAGTATGAGAGGTCCAGGACATATTCCAAGATCGAACAGTGGTTCTTCAGGGATATTTAAAGTAGTTGTGGGAGGCATCTGATTTAATACCTCGCTAAAATGCTCTTTCCAGCGTCGGACTATGTCATCAGTCTGGGTTAATAAAATGCCATCTTTGCTTTCAACTTGGGTTGACGACGCCTTTGAAATACCCGCCAACTGCTTCGTTATGGCATACACAGAACGGCTATCTCCCCGTCTAGCGGCTGCCTCAGCCTGTTCGGCCATAGTTTCTAGGTAAATCCTCTTATCATCCCTGGTTGCTGCTTTGACATGCTTATGGAGACGCTTGTACTGCGCTTTCAGGTTATCTACATATTCTCTAGAACAAGTCGTGCTATGGTCATACTTATCAACGAGGATTTTGAGTTGTGATCTTTGATCAATAATATTCCAACTACTTTCAGATATCCACTGCTCTTTCTTCTTCCTGTTGTAACCCACAACTTCTTGTGCAACCTCTTTCACGGTTTCTGCAATTTTTTCCCACTGACTATCCAGCAACACTTCGTCCCTTAGAAGGGAAAACTTGTTTGACAAAGCTGTAATATACTTTTGCAATACGTTCGGGTCCTGCAATTTCCTCAAATTGAAGGTTTTCACTGGCCGCTGGGGCTTTGTCACAGTTTTTAGTTTCAGCTTGAACTTGGCAACAGCAAGTTGGTGATCGGAATAACAGTCGGCACCTCGGAAGGTTCTAACATCCTCTAAACATCGTCGCCTGCGCCTCTCAATTAGGATATGGTCTATTTCATTTCGTGGTACACCATCAGGCGATTTCCAAGTATACATGTGAATCTGTTTATGTGGAAACCATGTGGCGCCGACGATAAGTTCATGAGTAGCGCAAAAATCAATTAGTCGCACACCATTGTCATTAATTTCCCCCAGTCCATGTTTACCGAGGATAGTTGGGGCATAAGAAGCATCACCTCCAATTTTAGCATTAAAGTCGCCACACACAGTCACAATATCATGACGATGCGTTTTTGCAACAACATTCGATAACGCACGATAAAATTCATCTTTGGTTCGATCACAGGCATCATTTGTTGGGGCGTACACTACAATAACTGTCAATTTGGCCTGTGAAGTGGCGAAACGGGCACGAAGAATCCGCTCACCAATTGGGTCCCAGTCCACTAGGCATTTTTTGGCCCGATTACTTAGTGCCATTGCGACACCTGCTTCTTTTCTAGTCTCAAGTCCGGAATACAAGATGTGGTAATTCTCAGATTTCAAAGTCCCAAAACAAGTAAGCCTGGTCTCAGAAAGTCCAGCTATGTCAATACGGAACTTATCAAGGGTTCTCATAACACTGTTGAGTTTTCCTGGCTGTGTTTCTTGATTAACTGTTCTAACATTCCAATATCCAATACGAAAACAATCGGCTGTTTTCAAGAATCCAGTCCGGGGGCGTGCATTAGTCGTCATCACAGAAGAAGAAGAAGTCAATCCGAGGCTATCTGTTGCTGTTTCTTGAGTAATTAGTTTTTACGGTGGTAGGTTACTAGCCCACCGACCAACCAACGAATTGGAACAAAATGGTCAGCTTAGATTAGTATAAGCAGGGGTACCGCGAGCAGGTTGCTGACCACCGCCCCCAAAATGTTTTTGAATGCACCATCAAAAACAGTTGAGAACTCCACACAAACAAGCTAAACTAGAGTTTAGCAGCACCATCTAGATGAGTCAAAATTAGATGGCGCTTTAGTCAGTTGAAAATGAACTAAGTCTTCTTAAACATTCTTTTTGATAGGTAAAGGTCATTAAGATTGCACTTAGCAAAGCTAGGGAGGCCAATTCTTTGAAAAAATGCACCATCAAAAACAGTTGAGAACTCCACACAAACAAGCTAAACTAGAGTGGCGCAAAAGCAGCTGTAATAGCGCTAGCAGCAGCATCTATGCTTTTTTTTTTTTCTTTTTTTTTTAACAGCTGGTGGGGGTGGTTTTAAAAACTGCATAATTAATTATAATTAGAATATGGAGTCCTGTGATGGCGTAGTGGGTTTACCTTAGCTTGGTAACAGGGACCCAGAAACGAATGCGGCTGTAACAACACACTGTAGGACTCATCCAGGGAACTTAGCAGTCAAGAAGCCTTGTTAATTTTATTACTCAATTCTTAGAATTTGATATATATGATATATGATATGATGTAGATATAGATATGAAATATGATATGGATGCAAGGCCGTATCCAAAGGGGGGGGGGCGACCAGGTGTGACTCCCCACCCAAAATAAATAGATTTTTCTGACATGTAAAAAAAAGTAACAAAAATGCATATATATAAATCTTTGTTGTGTTTTGTAAAGAATTTTTGATACTGGTGTATTATGCGGGCACTACTAAAGAAGTCAAGTTTTGTTAATGCTAATGAAATAAAATAAAATAGGATTAATATATAATAGCTAAGAAATAAGTTTGGGATATATATTTGTAGTTTAGGGGGGGGGCGGGGTAAAGCATAGTATATATTAAATATGGGTACTGTTGCATTATGCGGGTACTGCTATATATTGTGCAAGAAAACCAGTCACGAAACCCATCAAACAGGCTATTTTCAAGAGACCGCTATAGATAAATGATTGCAAAGCCGTGGTTTCTCAATGAGTTACGCCCTGGGGGCATATAAGGTTTTTATTGAAATCTTTGTCGTAGAAACTTGAAAAACGGCTCATTCGATTCAAAATTCAAAGGGCTAGTACCCTTTTTAATAGTCGAAAGTGATTAGTGATATTTTTGTTGTTGTTGTTGTTTAGACCAGGGCACTTCGTATCGTAGGAGTTGTCGTGGGAACTTCGAAAAGGGCTCATTCGATTGAAAATAGAAAGGGCTGATGCCTTTTTAATAGTCGAAAGTGAATGGAGGACAACTAATCCCCCTTCCACTCCCACCCTCCCATTTGCCCATTATGTTTAAAAACTAAATGCTGCCTTAAGATTAAATCAAAGTGCACTCCGTTAATGATAATTCCAAATAAGGCATCTCAGCTGTATCCCAAGAACAACTGAGAGTGTGATGTTCAAACTTTCAGGGTTAATTCTGCTCTTCAAATTTAATCAAATCAAAATGGCCTAGTGTATCTAAGCTGTCAAAGAAAGTAAATAGAGTTTCTGCGAATGGTATCAAGTTTTCCATTTCAGGTCAACTAGAAGAGTTATGAAACTAAATTAAACAGTACTATTTGTGTCCATATTTATAAAAGGGTGTATGTTGTTAAAAATTGCTGAAAATTTTTCTCCAGCATATAAATAGCAGGCCAAACTATAACGTTTTAAAAACGAAAAGATTTAAAGTATTATTTTCTTTTTCCCTGAAAAGACTATGTCAATATAACACGAACAGAAATTAATTAAAAAACTTTTTCCACAAAATAAGTTCTTTAAAGAAAAGTAAAGAACTCTATTAAACAAAAAATGAGCAAAAATAAAATCAAATAATCTACCAAGCATGAAACTACCAAAAATCAGCATCGATAAATAAATGAAACCCAAAACGAACAGAAATTACAATAAATACCCAAGTCAAACTCAAAACGAGCAGAAATTAACATAAGTTGGGCGCAAAACCCCTATACCTTCACACGGCCAGTACAAAATTTGCACTTTACTGAAAAAAATATAAATGTTTTTACTTTTATAACTCTAATAAATCAAATAATTTTAACATTTTAATTACTAAATATCAGTATATGTATATTAAACTGACAATGTACAGTCATTTGTATTTTTTCAGTAAAGTGTAAATTTTGTTCTGGCCATTATCATCAGTTCCATTATCATCAGTCATCAGTACCAAAATGACGCAGTTAAACTGATAGGAAATGCTTTGCGCCAAGACTTTATTTCAGAAGTGAAATCAGCTAATTACTTTGCTATTCTTATCGACGAGATAAAAGATGTTTCTAGAAAAGAACAATTAGCGATCCTACTCAGGTGTATATCAAATGGAGAAGTAGTGGAGCGACCAATCGGCTGCTATTAAATGCACAAATTAGACGCCGAGAGCTTATCCACCTCTATTTGTGAAACTATAGAAAAAGATGGTGTAGATTTGATGCGGTGTATTGCCCAATGTTTTACAAATTTAAAATAAGGCAGATTTTTTAGGCTCGTAACTTTTGATGGGTAACACTAAAATTGATGAAACTTATGTATTTGAAATCAGCATAGAAATCTGATTTTTTTTTTCTGTATCTATGGTATCAAAATTTAGTTTCTCAGAGTTTCGGTTACTGTTGAGCCGGGTCGCTCCTTACTCACAGTTCGTTACCATGAACTGTTTGATAGACCGTTTCACGAGTGAGATGGATCAACTTTTCAAGCAAAATATGCCTCTGCTCAACGCTTTATCTGCCCTCGACCCCTCAAGTTCCGATTTTTTCGAACTTTCGAAAGCGGAAAGGTTCATGTGTCATTATCAAGGGATTCTCGATGACCATGCCATAGAATCCCGGCTTTCTCTTGCAAAGCTGCATCTGTCAAAAAGTAATATTTCAAAAATGGATCTTCTTCGAGCTATTGAAATTTTATCCAACCTCCCGCTTGCCTATTCTGCAGTGTTAAAATTGATGAGGCTAGTTGCTACTTTGCCTGTGACCACTGCCAACAATGAAAGATTCTCCTCGGCATTAGGGCGTGTGAAGGACTATCTACGATCGACGACGGGAAATGACAGACTTAGTGATCTCATGATAATGGCCGATGAAAAACAGGAGGTAGAGAAACTGGATTTGGATAGATTAGTCGATGATTTTGCCAAGCAGCGAAGTTTCCGCTACCCACTGTTTTAGGTATCTTTGCTCATTGATGTTTTTTTTGGAATCTTCATTTTAAAAAATATCGAAAAAATCCTTGCCCCCCCCCCTACATTTTCTTGAATTGGCGCTACTGAGTGCATTCATAATTAAATTATAAATCACTGTATAGACGAATTTTTTTAGGATACACATGCATGGTAATAGTGTTTTTGTGACCTCTTTGTGCTTTCATTTGTAGGCCACCATTTTCTTTCCATGTATCCGCCCGAAGCTGAAGCAGTAGAAACCACTGCGTGTTTACGTCTGATTATCTAAACTGATTGGACTTCTAAAATTCATTTATTTCGCTAAAATTTCTATCTAAGACATTCAAACCATCTGCATAACCTAAGTCTAGGAGAGTTTTACCTTCCCATTTGATACCATATTGTCCCACAGCCTTTGCCGTTTTTTAAGGACAAAATTTATCAAAATAGTCCATTTAAACTGGGTTAAAATAATCCTGTCTCACTCCTGGTTCCACGCAGACAGGGGCGTAGTTCCAGCATTTTTGTTGAGGGGGCAAAATAGTTCCACATCCAGAGAGTCAAGGGGCATGGGCTATATAATAGCTTTCTTCCAATTTATTGGGGGGGGGACTGCCCCCCTTGCCACCCCCAAACGACGCCACTGCCCACAGAACCAAGTACTAACCTCACTTCTTGCCTTAAAAGCAGTACTATTGTTCTCGTACGTGTCATTAACCAATTTAATCTACTTATCTGTTATACCATAGAAGGATAGAAGCTTCACCATGGGCGTAGGCAGCATATTGTTTAGGGGGGGCAGTCGATAGTGTGATGGAGTTTTATCAACTGGTTTTTCCAAACCATCTGCTTCTTCAGCCATATCTAATGTAAATTTGAAGGTCTTGGGGGGGGCAGCTGCCCCCCCCCTCTCTACGTCCATTAGCTTCACTAAATATTTTCTATAAGTACTTTGCTTCCTAAAAAAATTAAACTAATGCCTTCGTAACTACCATTATCCCTTTTCTTACAAAGGGATTTAATTAAAGTTTAATCGCTTTAACCCTTTTCTTAAAGAGTTTTAATTTAGAAACAGCAAACACCTATAAAAAAACAACAATTTCCTGCAATAAAAGAGAGAACTTTTTTTTCTCTAAAAAATGAGTTTTCCTGGTGAAGCTTCAGAACTGAGGATTGATTAGTTGTTTTTATGTGTTTTAGTTACCAAGTGCAGCTCGATTACCAGTAGCTTCCCAGTCGAGATTCCACTCCTTCAAAAACCACTCACCATCCAGCCTTCCTTGGAAAATGTCAACAGAGTCAGTAGTAACTGTATTTTCAGGGAGTTTCTCCCAGTCATTGATAATTCTCAGTGAAAATAATTGATTGTAGACTCTGGTTCAGGCAGATTGCTTTGCAAGTTTTAGCCGATGACCTATGGTTCTTAAATTAGAACCAATGGTGGGAGACTGTTGGATTTCACCAGTATGTAGGTTAACAATATATTAACCTGTAATAAATACAATAAAATACGTAAATATGTATTTTTGTTGTATTTCATCAGTTTTTTTTCTTCCAGCCCTTCTTTGTCCTAGCGTTGATGTTAAGCGGGTTTTCACTTGGTTAATTGCAGTTTTTAATTTTTGTATCACCAAATCTACACATTGAAACATTGCCCCCCCCCCCCTATAAAAAAACTCTGGTGACATCCTTGGTGTGTACATGAGATGATCCACGTTGTAGTACAAAGTTTTGAAATGAATAATTAAAAAAAAGAAATATTTTTTTACCATTGTGTTTTCGCTTATATGATTAATGAACGAAAAGTGGCAGGTAGCCAGGGCTGCACTCAAGGCTTTGGCGCCCCTAAGCCCAAGCGATTTATGGGGAAATCCCCGAAAATTTGGGGAAAGTGGAAGTCATGAACAGAAGGCAAATGATGAATGATGAGCCAAAAGTAATACAAGAGAGAGGTGATACCGAGCATTCAGCTGTGATTCTTGGAGACATCTGATAGTTTATAAATGGTGACTAAATTCCTTTGTTGTTTTAAAATCACTTTTCTGTGAGTAGTCTACGCAGCAACAAAGAGCATCTGATATTTTGACGATAAATCATATCAGTTCAGTTTTTGTTAAGAAAAAAAGTCATTTAGTTTTTTTTGCGCCCCTAAGCCCGGGCCTAGTAGGCCTATGCGTAGATACTGGCCTGGGGGAAGCTAAGCTTTAAGTATCCAATAACAAAAATCTCGTTTGCATTTGTTGAAATTAATTATTTAGTCGGCTATATGTGTTTTATACAAAAATTGTATTACAAGAACTCTGACTATTTCTGAGCATTTAGAGGGCGTATGATTGTGTCATTCATAAGTACATATTTATGTATAAAAATACTGGTAAAAAAATATATCACTACATATAATTAATTCTTGTTTGAAACAAACTAAAAATTAAGTGCTTTTAGAGTTCACGTAATTTCAATCTACATATTTTGTGTTTTAAAATTGTATTTTCAAGTATGAAATCCTGCAGATATTTGATAAATAAGAATCTTTTGAGGAAGTTTTCCTCAAATTCTAGAGAATCTGTGAAGGTAATTACCAACAAACTAGACTAATTTATTCATTATCTGTGTTTAATTTTAGCCTAGACTATATTTACTTATAAAATTTAATAGGCTATTTTCTCTTGGAGACTGGGCCACCCTAGGCCTAGCCCACATAGGCCTAGGCTATTTTGTAAGCTCATATTAGGGTAAATTTTCGGCAGTTCATATTATTGGTAAAATTCTACTTTAGCTACTTTTGGCTATCTTGGAATGGCGTTAGGTTAGGAAAATGAAACTCAGGGATGGGTCTACAGGCCAAAGTAGGCTATGTCCTAGGAAGGTATTTTCAATTACCTACCTCCAATCCTTTTCCCTCTATAGGGTCCTGAAATTTGCCTACATGACAGGTCTATAGCCTACCCATTGAAATTTTGACAAAACAACATTTTACCTTAATTTTCAGTTATCAGTTTCTTTTTGGTAAAGTTCTACCAAATCATATTATTGAGTTAGGACTAAAGTGAATACACCATTTGATGCCTAATTTTATGCTGATTTCGAATATAATAAGCATTTCTATTGGAAATCAATTTCAGCCCCCCCCTATATAGGCCAATTCAGGGTTTGGTTAGATTATGTATAGCCTAGGCTATATAGGGGGGGGGGGCTGAAATTCATCTCAGATAGAAATGATTATTGTATTCGTTATCAGCATAAAAAAAGTCATCAAATGATGTATTCACTTTATTTCTAACTCAATAATATGATTTGGTTGAACTTTACCTCTTTTTCTCTGGCTTTAGCTCTGAAAATGCAATTTTAGTTATCTGAGCAGAATTTTAAGCCATACCAAAGTTTTATTTCCAAAATTTAGGATATGTATTTGCATATCTTTAAAACCTTATAGGCCTAAATTGGGATTGAGCAATGTTGTGAAGCTGAAAAATTGTTGTA
The DNA here is from genome assembly GCF_049724085.1 of Artemia sp. Qi Xiang Cuo. NCBI lineage: Eukaryota > Metazoa > Arthropoda > Branchiopoda > Anostraca > Artemiidae > Artemia > Artemia sp. Qi Xiang Cuo. The sequence continues at coordinate 81,787,876 of NC_142799.1, read as the reverse complement.
GGCCTACTTCATTTAAGCTGAAGATCTATTTTGCAAGGTTTCACTTTCACAAGGTTCCCCCCCCCCAGATTTTTCTGGTGCCATTCCTTGTTTTTTCTTTTTTTTTGCTCTTTTTAGAATAAATTTGTCAATTTGGTCAATTATTGGCACCCTTGTCACATTGCACCCCTGCCCAAGATTTTGCTCATTGGCACCCTTATCACATTGAGTCTTCCCAAGATTTTTCTTCTTGCTAGGATATCTTAGAAAGTAGGCCTAGTTGAGTTACATGAATGAATCCAAGGTCATAAATAGGTCAATATTCCAGGAAGGTATTGCCAAGCTACATTGTTAAATTTTTTGTTGTTCATATTTCATATTATTGACTGATGAATAAAGTAAACATACCACTTGATGGCTTTTTTTATGCTCTTTCCAAATAAAATAATCATTTTTGTCAGAAATGAATTTTACCCCCACCCCTATATATACCAATATAGGGTATATATTGGCACATTATGGGAGGTGGGGGGGGAAGTTTAAACTTACCTCTCATTTACATCAGAAATAAAATTTACCCCCCCCCCCCCCAATGTGCAAATAAAAACCCGGAATTGGTATATAAAGGGGTGGGGGTAAAATTTATTTCCAACAAAAATGATTATTATATTTGGTAAGAGCATAAAAAAGGCATCACATGGTATGTTTACTTTATTTGTAAGTCAATAATATAAATAATGAAAAATTTACTGCTACAATATATCCTACTTTGGGTACTTAAGCATTAGATGGTCACTTTTATATATTGTGCAAGGAAACCAGTCACATAAAACCTGCCAGATGGGTTAACTGCAAGATACTGCTATAGAGAAATGCAATGCAAAGCATGGTTTTCATTGTGTTTTACAATATTTAAACTGTTGTTTTTTGGGGTTTAGTGGGGGGGGGGAAGAAAGGTACCTAGTTTAGGTTATGTATTTCATATATGCTATGCTTTACCCCCACCCCCCTAATGTGCAAATATATAGCCCAAATTTGTTTATAAACTACTATATATTCATCCTATTTGGTTAATTAGCATTAACCAACTTGACTTCTTTAGCAGTAGGCTATATAGAAGTGACCATTTAATGCCTAAGTACCCTACTTTGTTAAATCTAAGCTTTGAAGATTGCATACATGGTAGGTCTATACATATCTGAATTCTGATTGGCTTTAGTTTTGAAAATACAATTTATGTTGGCCTATTTGAATAAAATATTAAGCCCTATGAATTGTTTTTTCCTAAATTAAAAAAATATAATTACAGACCTTTAAAACCTTAGAAATTGGGATTGAACAAATGTATAAATTTCAAAATACTTTCCTTGAAACTCATTTGAGCAGAAGATATATTGGTATAAATCTAGTTCAGTGGCTGTTGAGAAGTAAACATGTTAAGAAAACAAATATTACTTCATAATGTGCAGAATAATACTTAGCTAATACATATATGCAGCTCTAATGTACTTTGTTTCCTTTGGAAGGGTGTAATGTGGCAAGCTATCAGTAGATTGAGATAGAGAAGTGTCAGTAACTGTGTTGGCCTCAGGCAGCTTGGTGCTGTAGTATGTTGTTAGTAGTTGTAGTAGTAAGGTTACTTGGGCAGAAATTGCCTAAAAAAATCATTTTCTGTGCTCTTTCCAAATATAATAATCACTGTCATTGCAGTTACATCCCAGGCCCCCTCCTCACAATAGGACAGGGTACAGCCTTAGTTATATGCAAAAGTTTGCTTATTTTAAGGATTTGCCACTATTTTTATGCTTTTTTGTCATCAACAGTTTGTTCATAATGCCAAATAAAACCAATTTGAAAAAAAAGTCTTGGGGTTTTGAAAAATAACTAGAAACCCCTCATAATGCCAAATAAAACCAATTTGAAAAAAAAAAGTCTTGGGGTTTTGAAAAATAACTAGAAACCCCTCATTACAGGTGTTGGATTGAAATGAAAAATGCACCATAATCAAAAACACAAAATTGGACATCTATAATCCCCACCTTGAACAATAAGGGAACCATTTTTCACATGGGTAGCACTGATGGCTCTCATTTTTTTAGTTTTTTTTTTCAGGGTAACAAATTACTGCTCATAGAATATTGGGAAAGGGTCAATTTGAACAGAATTCATAAAGTCTATTGCCCTTAATAAGTAACAAAGGAGATCATGCCACAACAAAGTGGCATTTTGTGCAACAATACATCAGTTTTTAATAAAAAAGGGCAAAAATACTGGGGTATGCAAATTACAAGATAGTTAATCATAACATTGTTACACCCTAAATGAGTACTGTTGAGCCCCATCTTGAAAACTGTTTCTTGCTTTTTTTTGGAAAATTGCTTTTTTGCTGCCACCTCTACTACCAGGCTAGTACAAGATCATTGAGGATTTCTAATGGTTAGTAATCATACCTATGTGCTTAAAAAAAAAAAAAAAAAAAAAAAAAAAAAAAAATTATAACTCCATTTCAAAGTGTCATATGCTATTACAAAGTGTAGTTTTGGTCTCTGAAGTTCTATTCAAACTAGAACTTAGTTTATCAGAAAACTGTATTTAAATAGGGACCAACTTGAAGTTAATTTGAAAGTTTATCTATTGGTATATAATTTTCAATTAAACCTGAAGCTTTTATAGGCCCATTGCAATGAGACTGAGGAAGTAATTAGTTTTTTCAAGTTTATTATTGTGTTCTCTATACAGAATATTTTAGACAGCTCTGTATTTTATTATTGGATTTAGGAGAAGAACTTGGTAGAGAGTTTTCAAAATATAATGTGATTTTCTAAATTGTTTAAAGTCAGCATATAATTTTTCTTCTTCTAACCATTCAGCTTAAAATCTGCCAGATCGTTTTGAGATTACAGGGCTGGGCACCACCAAACCCTTGCTTTTTTCCTTTCCTAGGGTAATAAACCTACATAGGCAGTGACAGATTATCAGCATAGGAATTAATTAGTTAAATTAGAATGCTTGGTAGACAGGTGCCACATATTTTGATGTTTTTCATGAGCTCAATTTGTTTTGACTTTCTTAATGGCTGCCTTAGTAACTGTCTTGGGGTGTATTTTTAAATGGATTTTCCAGTATTTGTTTTTTGGCTCTATCTGTTTTATGACTCTTATAGTCTTATAGCTGTGAGATGATTACTGTTTCAAGTTTTTGTTTAACTGGTGAATGATTTTCTCTGCCTTCAGTAATTATCTTTTTGAGATGCTCTATGATTCTTCCACATCCATTTTATCACCAAAAAATCTTCAATACTCCCTGTTCCTATTGAATTAATTTGGAATCTGTATATACATGTTTTTCTTAATCCAATCTTTGGTACCAGATCTATAGAAAAAAGTTCCCTGGAAGTTTGCCAAATGTTTCAGCTAAAGCAAAAAAAAAAAAAATCATTAAGGTACTTTTTTTCTGTTTCCTATGATCTTTTTCTTTTTGTGATGTTATTTGACCTTTTTTATATGCAAGTTGTGGGCCATTTTTTTTTACTTCAGGAGTAAAGTTGACTGACTTCCTGATGTTTATAAGGAAAAAAAAAACTAAAAAAAACACTATTAATTTATAGCTCTTTATGCTCCAAAAGCACTGTTTATTAGTAACCCTCCATCTCTATGCTGTTTGTTTAAATCTGCTTCATCCTTGTCATTTATGCAGGATGGCAGGCTGTCAGGCACAGCTTGCCCCCCCTCCAACGTTTTCACATTTGTTCAATTCTCATTTATTTGACTGTTTTTTTTTGTAGCCTTGGCCTCTCATAAAGATTCTATGTCCCTGCAAATGTATTTTGTGCATGAGTGTTAAATTGTATTAATTATTGTTCCTACTGATCTAAATAGTAAAGAAATTCATTCTTTACATTAAAGCTTCATAGGGTCAACATAATTGTGGGCATCCTCCCATTCACTTGGTTGAGAGCTTCAGTTTTGGCCACCTCCCAAAAATTTTCAAATAAACTACCCATAAAATCAATATAAGAACTACAGTAAATTGAACTTAAAAGTAATGTCTCTAGGAAGAATATAATGCCTAAGAAACATAGAATGAAAAACGTTTCAGCTGAAATTTCACCATTTTTTCTTAGTATTTTTCTTCAAGGCTTATTTGCATTTATGCTACTCTAAGTTGAGAGTTGGTTATTATAAGATAGACATTCTTACTGAAAATATTAGATTTTAGAAAGTTGCATTTTTATTTTTTTGCTCTTAATTTTTTTTTAGAAAGGACTGGTACTTGGTGTTTATGAAAGTGAATCTTCATCCATTGGTGTAGAGCTGACACCTGCTGCTAAGCTTGTCAATAATCAAACTGAGAACAAGTTGACAAATCTACTTCATCTGTGAGTACAATTATATATTTTTTTTTCTTTAAAGATTTTCCAGGAAATATAAGATTTTGCTAGGGTTTTCTCTGTTTTGGAACCCTAGGAAATTTTTTTGGAAGGAATTTTCATTTTGTGGAATTTTTGGCATTATTCTTTATAGGATTAAACATTTGAACATTCGTTTCCAGAGTTAATAGGTAAATAAGCTGTGTGATGTTTCCCAGCACCAGTTTTTTTTTATATAGAAAACAAGTCATTTTCATTTTTGACAAAAAGCTATTTTTTTGAGAAAACATAGGCTAAGAGACTTTGTTTAGCTCCTCCAATGATTGTGGCTTACCATGCAAAAAATTTAAACTACAAGCAACCAATATGCAATCAGTATTAAAATTTTAATTAGATAATTTGGCTAGACACAGGATACTCTGATTATTAGCACAAAAGAGTTATCTAAGTGGCTGGCCATTTATGACTTATATAACTCAAAATGGAATGCTACCCATTAATTCATTAAAAGCTAATTACAGCCTTTGGGCAATGCTTCTGAACCTATTAATTGCTTTGTTCATAAACATACCTTCTATTTTATTCATAGGTGCCTGCAGAAAATTTTTCAAGGGGAATTAGACACCAGAATAGTAGTAGATGGAGGGGGAGTAGAGGAGTATGTTTGTTAGTTTCAAGTAAATTATAACTTTATTGTTTAATTTTGTTCATTTTTAATTTCGCGCTTTTTAAATATAAAAATTGGGGGAGCCTCCTCCCCAACCGTTATTGAACTTTATGCTAAAGTTCAACTTTTGTATGACAATCCTTCAAAAATGAAATTCCTTGAAAAAGACGACACCTTAATATTTTTTTTTCCAGAAGGGGCTTTAAAATTCCAAAATGACTCTTTCAAATGTGCTGTTTTATATTCTTAGGGGAGGATTTATTAGAAAAATGCTGTTCCTCAGTACACCCCACTCCTCCAGCCTTTGTGAAAGTAAAGATGTGAATTAATATTTTTTACAAAAGACAGCATAGAAGAAATAATGCCTAAAAGAAAGCTGGACACACAAATAATGAATAGAAATATCTTGGCCTCAATTTATCTAGAAACCAACCCATTTGAAACATATCATAACTATCATAAACATCCTACATATAATATAACATATATCTTAACTATCATAACTATGAGCGGTAATAGTGAAAGTTTTAGCTTTCGAGTCATCCCAGTTTATGAATATTGAAAGATTTTATTAAGATAGGTTTATGTGGGCCTTAACTTTCAACAAAGTTATATGTAAAGACTTGTTGACAAGCACTGATTCTAGGGGGTAATTTTACTTCCTCACTCGTCTTTAAAAAAGGGTGAAAAAACGAAATCTATGCTGTCCTTTATTGCCGCTTTTAATTTGTAAATCAACTCCTTCTTTAAAAGACAGATTTTAAAACCAATAATTCAAACACATATTTGTGAACAGAAGTACTATATTCTACACTTTTGCTTGTTTTTGTCTGTCTGAATTCTCCTCTGGGGATGCAACACATCATTATTTCCTAGTGTCTCTTTGTCACTAGAGGCACTAGACTAAATAATATCTAGATTGTTGTAGTCATTGGTGCCAGCAGAAAATCTTCCCGGGAGGAGGGGGGGGGAGATACCTGAATTCTGGAATTCTTGAAATGATATAGTTTTGTAAATACTTTCTAAGACCACACTGGCTATACTTGACATATGAAGCTAAGAGAGGAAAGTAAATAATAATTGAAAAATAGAACCAAAAAAGGGTGAGAAAACGAGGATTTTGTCAGCCAGTGGCAAAACATGAAGACGAAAAACAAGCAAATATTCCGACAAGGACCTCCGCCAAGTCGTCCTCAGTGCTAAAAAAAGAATAAAAAAAAACACAAAAGATTTTTGTTGTTTTTTCCTTTTTTGTTTAGTACTGACGACGACTTGGCGGAGGTCCTTGTCGAAATATTTGCTTGTTTTTCATCTTCATGTTTTGCCACTGGCTGACAAAATCTACGTTTTCTCACCCTTTTTTGGTTTTATTTTTCATTTATTATTTCCTTTCCTCTCTTAGCTTCATATGATATAGTTTTGTGAATATGATACTTTCACTGACATGGAAAATACAGTCAGTATTCAGTGCTCTCTGTAAAAAAAAAATCGTCGAAGGAACATATGCTATGACTTCTACCTCTGATTTAGAGGGAGACACAACACCAAGGGAAAAAAAAATAAACGAAAATGGGTGATTTATATGGAGAACTTGCAACATTATTAGGATAAATTATGAACGTATCAACATTTGGGAGAGGGGGTATGGGCCAGAAGGACTTCCATCTCCGCACCTGGATTAAGGAATCGAAGTTGAGGCTTTTACAATTTATGTTGACGTCGATCAACTCCAATATTAGCTATAAAATATTAGTTTTAACGTCAATATTAGTTCTAATAGGAGTTAGATGGTATTTCCGACTTTGGGTCCTTGCTGATGTAACTTTAACTTCATACATGAGTATTCAGTCCAGGCAGCCTTTTGCAGAGGCCGTTGTCCATAGATCTGAATCTTACGCCCTGCCGCAGTTGTCCTCCTATAGAGGATCCTCCCACGATGTTGTTCTGCGTCACCAAGCAATTTAACCCTTTACTGGAAGAAGGTTTGTAACTCAAGGGACAAACCTTCCAAAAAGCACAGTTTTTTTGGATATTTTCTTCTGGTTCCCAAGTAAATACAGACAAGAATTTCCATTTAAGATATTTACCTCGTCTTTCGGGTTTTCAATCAGATTCTGCATCAATCAACTCCAATATTAGTTCTAAAATATTAGTTCTAACGTCAATATTAGTTCTAATAGGAGTTAGGTGGCCTCCTAAAATTAGTTCTAGGACACCTCCCCAGCTTTTGGGGAGGTAAATTCCTTATTATGTTGTGCTCTATTGCGCCAGCCGGCATAGGAGGAAATAAGTCAGTTCTTCTTACTTAAATCAAAAATTTTATCTTATGTTAAATAAAACATTTAGTAATGCAGAATCTAACAAGATTTCGCAAATTTTGGAAACAAATTTACTGTGCTTAGAAATATATAAGTATTTTGTTCAAGATTGGAGACGTCTAGACTATTCTACCCTCTTGGGTAAAATGACTTGAATTTAATTTATGATACGCAGTATGTTTAAATTTCGATTGCTGGGACAAGTGTCGTTGAGTTCATTCCTTTTTTACTCCCAGATATTGTTTTAACCAAAGACATTGAACATGGTTGAGTGTTTCCTATGTGCAATAGTAATTGTCTGAGTTTCTTCCCTTTCAATATTTCCCCATATTTCTAATGATGTTGGATTGGAAACAAGACCAATATGATTTCCTAAGGCAAACCTTTTTGAAGCAATAACAGAAAAATGACCCTTTTTGTTGTGTAATCTTGAACAATATTTTCCTACATATTAAGTCTGTGAACCCCAGTCACGAAAGGATTGTATACCTGTAAACATATCTAAAGGATTATGTTAGTATCTTTAAAGGACTGATGAGACTAGAAAGGTATCTTGAATTACTTTTAATTATACAGTTTGTTTTTACAAGCTATAAGTAAAATGCTAATAGTAATTAATCAAACAGTTCGTGGTAACAAACAGTAATTAAGGAGTGACTCGGCCCAATAGTAACCGAAACTAAAAAACGAAATTTTGATAACAATCGATGTATCAAAAGAATTGATTTTTTATGCTGATTCCAAATATATAAAATTCATTAAGTTCAGTATTACCCATCAAAAGCTACAAGCCTGAGAAAATTTGCCTGATTTTCTAAAAAGTGGGATCACCCCCAAGAAGTCGATCTTAATGAAGATGGCACCATAAGATTCAGCATATCAGATAACAATCTTGTAGAAGTTTCAAGTTGCTATTTAAAAAATGTGGAATTTTGTATTATTGTGCAAGAAGAAAGATCATGGATACGTGTTTATTTATTTATTTTTTCCCCAGGGGGGATCTTATCGAACCAATGGTCTCAGAAGACGGGAACATGGCTCATTCAAATGAAAATAAAAAAGTTCTAGTGCCCGTTTTAACTGACAAAAAGATGGAGGATAACTATCCCCCCCCCCCCTCACACGCCCCCTTTTCCCCAAAGGAATGCGATCAAAGTTTTGAGAAGGCCATATGATTCAGTATAGTTGAGAGGTAGAATAACTATGCCTTTGGAGACGACAAGATTCCCCCATAACTCCTGGGGAAAGGGCTGTAAGTTATGAAATTCGCCCATTGCATTCACATATAGCAGATTATTTACTATTGGGAAATATACGGACTTTTTTTTTTTGGGGGGGGGGGCAGGATTTTCTGGGGGGGGGCATGGGAAAAGTTTACAGGGGGGATTCTTCAGGATGAATTTTACACAGGGAGGGGGGAGGGGGTTTCCTGGCATGATCTGGAGAGCAGTCAGAATTTAAATTAAAAAAAAAGTTTTACAGCTGAAAGTAAGGAGCAACATTAAAACTTAAAACGAACAGAAATTATTCCGTATATGAGGGTGGCTACCCCTTCCGCAACCGTTGCTTTTTACGCTAAAGTTTGACTTTTTCTCAGAGTGCTTTAATAAAGGCTGCTCAAACACAAGAGCTGTTGGATTTGAATGAGAAATATTTTTACAGAACTTTAAGCCTTCAGCATAAAGAGCGAGGGCTGAAAAAGGGGTAGCCACCCTCATATACGGAATAATTTTTATTCGTTATAAGCTTTAATTGGCTCCTAACTTTTAGTTTGAATAAAAACGTTTTTTATTTAATTTCTAAAAAAAAAGAATATTTCGAAGTAACATATGAATGGAAATAATTTTGATTTTATGCTGATTCAAAGTTTGAATTTTTTTTCAAGTTTGATGGTACATATCAATAGTCATTACGAAAAATCACTTGGCATTATTTCAGGAAAAAGAGGAACACGGCCTCCGAAAACGATCACATTTTGACTAAAATTGCCCCTAAAAATTATGACACCTAAGAATGCCCCGCAAAGAATTTTCAAGCTCCTTATCTATAAAAAGTGAATTTTAAATTTTTGCGTCTTGGGTCTGTCTTTTGTCATTTTTGTCCAACCAGGAGTGGTTGTGTCAAATCAGTTATCGTAGAATTTAGGAAGTGTTTCATTCAAACGACCATATGAAGTTTTAGTGCCCTTTTCAAGAGCCAAAACTGATCTGGGGTAAGAAGTATGCCTATTTTCCTATCCCTTCCTAATTAATACCATTAAATTTAAGGTAATCTTCCCCCACATAGTCTCTATAAATCCACTTAAGCTCATTTATGGTAGCTCTGGCTCAATGACAGGCGAAAACCCTGCTTATTGGCCCTTGGCGGGAATTTTATGTAGCTTACCAAAATGTGATGTTGCATCAACCAATTCGTCCAGGCTTTCTGTAACCACTGCAGAACTTTAGTTCTTAGAATTTCTCGCAATAAACTGAAAGTGGTGGCAGGCCAAAACCAAAGTGTTGCAGCCGAAATACATTTTTCTATTCGTTAAAATAAGATAGGAATTTTGCTTAGAAATTCTAGATTTTCTCCTTAAATAGGGGAAAGATACAACTTTTTTGGCCCCCTAAGTTTTGTACTGAATAGAAGGCGTTAACGTTAGTTTAAAAGGCTAATTTATTTTGATTTACATATTTAGTAACAGTAAAATAGCCATATTATTGTATTTGTAGTTTTGCTGACGAACGTGGGTCAAAATAACTGCGTGTACATAAATGTCCAGGGTTGCCAACTTGCACACTTTTTTTGTCAAATGCACTCTTTTTTTTACCTCAGAGAGGATGCGGAAGAGTGAAAATCACTCTTTTTAGGTGGTATTTTTCATTCACTTTGAAAGTCAGTAGTTGACATCTTTGTCCCCAAGGAACAGGGTTACCAATTTGCGCACTTTTCATTTGAAATGCACTCTTTTATGGCTCAGAGGTGATGCGCAAGCAGTGGCAGCCATGCATCTTTTTTGGCCTTGGTTTGCACTCTTTTCGGACCTCAACAGTTGGCAATCCTGTAAATCTCCACAGTTAGCCAAGGGACGTGGATAAGAGGAATAATATTGAGATATTTTCTTATCTTCAGTAAATGGGTTTCTAGGCCCATCTATTGAAGATAAGCGAAAGTGGCACTCGGGTAACTTATTTATACATATTTTTATCACGGGTGGCATGAAACTATATGGAATACCTTCGATTTCAAACATGAAATGGGAGGGGGACAAGTGGAGGGATAGAGACTCGTCCCTTATTTTGGCTAATCCAAAGTAAATATTGATAAAAAAGGAAATCCAGACCACTGGAACATTTTTTTCTTGTCTAATTACATTGACAAACTTGTTTCATCCCAGGTATCTGTGAAAAAATGGTTGTTGTTCAGAGAGGGGGATGTAGGGGAACTGTTTTAGATATTTCATCAACTTCTCTAAGAGGGGCTTCCAACTAACAAAAAAAAACGAAACTTGGTGGAACTTTTACGTTTACCCCTTTTTGTCAGTTGCTTAGTGCCGATATATATTTGAAGATACATGTTGAAAAAACTAATTTGTACTACCAGCTACTGTTTTATTGTAAAGCCTAATGCCCGGGACTCATTATAGTCATACTTATCGATAAAATCAAAGCTACCCACGCCTACAGCGTCAATTATATATCCTTTCGTAATTTCTCGAACTGAACATGGTTCAGCTTTTAAGCGTACACTTTTTGACTGACCAATTAGAGTTAATATTTAAGGCATTTTTTTTAATTAGGAAAGGTTTCCCCGAAGTTCGCCGAAAGAAAATTGGGTACTCCGATATCTCCCGAAAATGAGTGTTTCTAATACAAGAACTTTAACACAAAATACAAATTATTAGTTTTTGTTAACGTTAAATTTGAGAGTGATTAGAGCCCATTCCTCTTTCGGGGAAATTTGAGGACATCTGAAGCACTGTCTCGACTCTGGACGTTTTAAGCTACTTTTCTTGAATTGAGTTTTTCCTTATTACTTATTTCAAGACAAAAAAAAAGTTTTTTTTTACCTGCAAGATAAATGTGACAAAAATAGAAAGACAAAGTAATAGTAGGCAATAGTTGCCAACTAATAACTGTTAACAAAAGCTTTCGAAACCAATTTGTTGTCATTTGCATTTTTTCTGCTTTTGTAGTATGGTCTTAAGACCAAGAAGATACATATACTATTCATAAATTTTGGCTGTTTTTGGACATATATGACTATCGTATGGCTTGGGGATAATACTACAGAATTAAAGTATATTTGATGCTCTGATATCTGTCATAATGGAAATCAAAATAGTCGGGAACTCAATTGAGCAGGTACAGCTATCAACACATGCTGAGACAAGTGTTAAGCTGACTAAAATTGGCAACTTTTGGAATTTATGCAATACACTAATCAAACAGTTCGTGATAACGAACTGAAAGTATGGAGCGACCCGGTTCAACAGCAACCGAAACTCTAAAAAACAGAATTTTGATCTGCAAAAATATAGAATTTTGTATTTTTGGCCAGAAGAAAGATCAAGTATGCGTGTTTATTCGTTTGTTTGTTTGTTTTTTTCCCAAGGGGTGATCGTATTGATCCAGTGGTCCTAAAATATCGCAAGAGGGCTCGTTCGAATGGAAATTAAAAGTTCTAGTGCCCTTTTTAAGTGACTAATATACCTGGAGGGCAACTAGGCCCCCTCCTACGGTCATTTTTTCTCAGTCACCAGACCAAAATTTTGAGATAGCCATTTTGTTCAGCATAGTCGAAAATCTAATAACTATGTCTTTGAAGATGACTTAATCCCCCACAGCCCCATGGGGAAGGGCTGCAAGCCATGAACTTTGCCCATTGTTTACATTTAGTATTGGTTATTAGGAAGTTACAGACGTTTTCAGGAGTGATTTTTTCTAATGGGGGGGGGGGGGTCGGGGAGGGGATTACGTGGGAGGATCTGTCCATGGAGGATGTTTTTATAGGGGAAGGGACATTTCTATGAAGGGGCGCCGGATCTCCAATTATTATTTAAAAAACGATCAGAAATTAAATAAAAAAAACAAGTCTTTTCAACTGAAAGTAAGGAGCAACATTAAAACTTAAAACAAACAGAAATTGTTACAATTATCAGGGTGTTTGCCCCCTAGTCAATACCTGGCTCTTTACGGTAAACTTTTTTTTAGTACTTTAAAAAGAGCTATCTATTCTAATTAAACGGCCTTTGTGATTCAAGGGTCATTATTAAAAGATTGGAACGAAATTCGAACTTTAGCTAAAAGAACGAGGTATTGACTAGGGGGCAAACCACCTCATATACGTAATAATTTCTGTTCGTTTTAAGTTTTAATGTTGCTCCTTACTTTCAGTTGAAAAAACTTATATTTTTTTATTTAATCAACATTAAGAAGTAATTTTTCGAGATATATGGTAGCGAGACTATTCTAATTTAAAGAAAATTCTTTTACTTTACTACTGTTTAAGGTAACAGTTAAACAATTCAAAAGTATGCTTAAAATTTTTCAGCTGGGGGAGGGGAGTGGCTCATAAGGTACAAGTGGGGCCATTGCTAGCTATAAATGTTGCGCTAGGAAAGCAAAGCTCAGTAGTATCTATAGAAGAAAAAAGGGGACAGATATTGTTATGTACTCTGCTTCGTATGCGTCGTTGCTCGAAGAGTGTCGTCCGTGGAAGATTTACTTCCTTGGGGTATATCCTCCTCCTCAAAATGAAAAGGTATATCTAACGTTTGCATAATTAATGAATTTTACAGTAGAGCATAATAAGGTATTAGTTGTAATGAACAAGGTATAACAGCCTTTCGCTTAAAAATTAAAACAGAAAAAGTACATAAAACCCACAAAGCGTAACTGAATTGGTATGTAGTTAATAAATCTTCGCTGGTGATCTCTCATCTAGAGGCATGCAAAATTTGTTTGTCCTAATTTTGGATGTTTTACCCTATATATTTCTGCAAATGCAATAAATGGACAATGATCTAACTGAGGAATGTTCGTCAATTTACAGCCTATTTTCAAAAAGACTGCAAGATACGCCCTAGCGTTAGTTGACTGTGTGAACTGTGTCATTTCTGAGATTTGCATTCCGTGTACTAATCAAAAGACGTATCTGCTTCAGTCGTTTATAGTATTTTCTGTTTGCTCAATGAGATGACACTTTCTATAAGGGAAAAGTAAACTTCTTTTTGTCTTAAAATATGTAATGAGGCAAACATTTTTTGCTTTCTCGTTCGAGAATATTTTCCTTCTCTTCTCCCTGTCTACAGAACTTTGTGAAATAGTTGTGTTCAATGTAGAAAGTTCCCTGTGTTTGATATTCTGCTGGCTACAGTTTTAATGTGAACGTGTATATAGGCTGTTTGCGCCAGGAGGTTTCTGTTGGTGAAAACGGAGGCTGTTGACAAATTTAAAGGATTATTATATCTTCATACCTTCGTACCTTCGTACCTTCTATAATCCTAAAGGATTATTATATCTTCGTGTCTTCGTACCTTCGTACCTTCTATAATCCTAAAGGATTATTACATCTTCGTATCTTCGGTAACCAGTGTTTTATTTTTAGGTAATTAAAAAATGGCTATGAATCGCAAACGAGGAAAGTTTAGTGGCAGTTGTAGTGAGAGCACTATATTAGACAGAAATAATGAATTTTTGTGCCCCATTTGCTTCCAAATCATCGAAGAAGCTCATGTTACTATTTGTGGTCACAGCTTTTGCTATGGATGCATTACCAAGAGTCTCGAACTGTCTAATCGATGTCCAAAATGTAACTTTGTTTTTGACTGCCACAACAAAATATTTCCAAATTTCTTACTAAATGAGCTGATTGCTAAATTTAAGTGTGGAATTGATCAGAAGTTAGCTATGATCAGTGAAGTGAACTTTTCTGACTTTGTTCAAGGCTTAGAAACTAGTGATGTTAGAGTTTCACTGCCTGATGTGAATAGGATGTTGAATATATTAACTGAACGAAAGAAACAACTTGAAAGTGATTCGAAATTAAATCAGCTAGAATTGATGAAAGAATTTCTGACAATAATTAAGAGTAAAAGACAGAAGGAGGTTGAACGGTTGAAGCGAGAACTAATCATCATTGAACGTGACGAGATTTCAGTTAATGAAAGTATCCGTAGCCTATGGCCTTCTGTTAGAGAAGTTAGTGAATCCACAGTTGTCCCTGATATACCCTATAAGAAGAGTCTCAAGTTCAGCACTACCGCTGAAAGGGTTCAGGGAAGTTCCGACATAAAGCGACGGAGATTACTTGAACAGATTAACGACTTAGAAGCCTGCTATCTAGAAAACAAGGCTAGTGACTTTCATCTTGATATCGGTGGTGACATCAATGAATTTAATGATCTGTTATACAAGTTTACATGTTATTCAAGCTTGCGTCCACTAGCCACTATTCACTACTCAAGTGACGTTTTTAACAACTCCAGCATCGTCTCTAGTATAGAATTTGACAAGGATGGTGATTATTTCGCGGTCGCTGGTGTTACGAAAAGAGTAAAACTTTACGAATTTTCATCTGTTATTAATGGTGTAATGGATTTGCATTATCCAATCGTTGAAATTGTTGGAAGTTCTAAAGTTAGTTGTCTTACGTATAATCATTTTCACAAAAACTATCTTGGCAGCAGTGACTATGAAGGAAATGTAACTATATGGGATGTATCAACGGGTAAGAGGCTTCGAAGTTATCAAGAGCATGAGCGTCGCTGTTGGAGCGTTGATTTCAACCGTGTTGATACCAATCTGCTTGCTTCTGGTAGTGATGATGCCAAGATAAAGTTGTGGTCCCTGAACGCTGATCACAGTGTAGCTACAATTGAAGCCAAGGCAAATATATGTTGCGTTAGGTTCAATCCGGAAAGTCGATACCATCTCGCCTTCGGTTCAGCTGACCATAGCGTACATTATTACGATATTAGAAAGCCGAAAGGGCCGTTGATGATTTTTAAAGAGCACAAGAAAGCAGTTTCCTATGTAAAGTTTTTGTCTGGTTCGGAGATTGTATCTGCCTCCACGGACAGCCAATTGAAGCTGTGGAATACCTCTCAAACTCACTCGCTCCGTACTTTTCAAGGACATGTAAATGAGAAGAATTTTGTTGGATTAGCAGCAAGGGGTGACTTTATTGCTGTTGGTTCCGAAAACAATGCAATGTATCTATATTTTAAGAAAATGTCTAAGCCTATTATGGATTTTAAATTTGATCAGACGAAAAATATTATTGATAAGGGTAATAAGGACGAAGAGAATAATGAGTTTATTTCTGCTGTTTGCTGGAAGAGGGACTCCAATTATATTGTTGCAGCGAACAGTCAAGGCATTGTCAAAACTTTGGAGATTGTATGAGTAGAGCCTTGTAGCCAAATTTTTTACCTCGTTGCCCCCTTTTTTGATGATGGGGGCAAAGGGCAAAGGGGGACAAACCTACAGGTGTAACTAGTACCTAATAAACAGCATACTTATCATTAGTTCCACATTTATCCATCCATTGAGCCAGAATATGACATTACCTAAACCTTTTCTTAGAAAATAATTTAGACTTGCTTAAACTACCAATCGCAGTGAAGTTGAAATCTATTTTTCGGATTTGGTTAAGTGGAAACTTAAACGACCATACCCTATATATCCTTAAAAATTAAAAAAGTTGGGATTCCAGTTTTTAATGAAAAAAATTCTCCAGTTGCTATTATGCAGCTTTGGTTGTGATGGGTGCCAAACGTGGGTGAAAAATCAGCGAAAATTAAGCAAAAACCATATAACACTAAGCAGCTTAAGATGCAGCTTGAATAAACCTAAGATGGGTTAAGGGGGCCATTTTTATTTTGATGATCTTGGTACTTCTAAAATATAAATCAAGTTTTATTTTCATGTTTTTCATGTCTTTCCGACATTTTTTTTTCAATCTTAAAAAAAGAAATGAAAAGCGAATTTTAAATTTAGTTCGTTAGATGGACAGAACTGACTCTCAGATATCGAATAAAAACAAATTGTCGTCGTATGCTGAAACATTAAACGTAATAAATAAATAACGTAATAAACGTAACAAAAAAACTTAATAAAACAATTGCACAGGGAACATGAACCTTGCGGGTACTAATTAGGACTGTAGACCCTACGTGAAAACTTATGATTTGGAGTAGGAGTTTTCAAGCTTTTCAGTCCTGTGTCCTTTTGATTGTCACCCCACCCCTAAGTTCATGAAACCCTGTGTTGAAACATTGATGCATATATGCAGCTTATTTTATCTTCTCTAAAATCACTTTTACACCCTTGATTGGGAATTCCTGATTTTAGAGTAACAGCCACAAATGATTGCTGCTTTATTTCCTTAGTTTTGTTTGAGTTCGTCATTGCTCAAGGGAAGAATATTTTTTCAAAAATGTTTGCTTTAATTCGTTTTCTTTCCTTCTTCCTGGGGGAAAAAAGTGAATTTGTGATTTAATAGTAAATTTTGATTAATGACCTTTGTTCGATAGGTCCTTAATGTGAACCAGGTTCAACAGTTGTTTCCTGGGTAGTTTTAAAAATTTAACTTTAGGTTGCTGTAAAATTCAACCTGCGTAAAATTTATTTGGAGAAAGCTCAACCTACCCCGTTTTTCAAACCACGCAAAATCTATCCTATTTAATTCCCACCCCAAGCGAAACCCAACCCACGTAATATTCAACATGGCAAAACTCAAACCTCCGAAATTCAATCAAAATAAAATAATTGAAGCGAGCAAAACTTCGTCGATGACGATTTTAACATGGTAAAAATCGATCTACTCAGCGGATGAAAATCAACCGATTACTCCACAAAGATGATCTTTCTAGATTTGATGGTTTGAGTTGTGCTGGGTTAAGTTCTACGAGATTTTGTTTGAAACTTTAATTTTACTTGGGTTGAGTTTTGTTTAGCTGAATTTAGCCTAAAATGGGTTTTGCATGGGCTGAGTTCTGTTCCGGTTTAGTTTTTCTAGTTAGATTTTACATGGGCTGAATTTTGTTGGGGCGACTTGTTTGCCGAAAATGTTGCATACTATATAATTAGATTGTGATTTCTGAAACTGTGTCTATTTAATGCTTAGCTGTCTGGATATTGGTCCGATTGTGTTTCAGCAGCATATCAAAACAGAAGAGGGGAATGATTTTATCCCCTAGGTTTGTTTAACGAAACCTCCTCCCTTTTAAACGTTATAAAGTTGTGGTGTATAATATACTTTTTTTTATCTTTCGAATATTTCCCCCTTTCTTCCCAAGAAGATAGGGGGAAATATTTGTTTGTGGGGAATTTGTTTTTTGTGGGGAAAAACTATGGTAAATTTAGACGAAAATGGCAAACTTGTCTTAGTAAAAATTTGTCAGGTGTACCAAAACTTGAGGATTTTTGGAGAATCTACTGGACTGTTGCTCACGGAAGCTGTCGGAATTTCGCTCAGGAGAATTACCGAACAATTTCTGATAAAATATTGAAAATTGCCGTAGAATAAAAGGAATTTTACACTCTTATCTACGAAATTTTGGTATAATTTAAAAGCCCCCCCCCCCCAACTTCAAAAATATGTCGTTACGCCCTCTCTTGAGAACTTCAGTTTTGGCTGCTTTTTCAGACGTGGTAAGACAATGGTCTATGATAAAATTACTTCGAATGATAGCCGTTCGTTAGCATAGTCCCTAGTAGGTCAGAAAAATTATGCTGGAGATGTTATGCCTATTTTTACTTACCGAAAGTCCCGAGCTTGAACGTTTTTCCCAAATAGAAAATGTGTCACTTCGAACATCCTTTTTCCTTGTCAAGTCTTGCTGCATTATGTTTAATTCCACGTACCCTTAAACTTACCCTAAGAATTTTATATTTTTTTTTGTATTAATAGAAAGGATTTTATTAAATTCTCAGGGTAATAAGAATTTCTATTCTTTTCGTTAAGAATGTATTGCCGATCTGCTTCTTTCGGTAAAAAGTTCATTATATAGTTCTTCTAGACTAAAGACATGGCCCGGATTGACCAGTGGGGTTAGATATTTTTCCCATTAGCATATTTATTTTGAAATAGTGGGGAGAGGATGGTTGAAAGGCATTCTCCTAGTTGTATTTTAAGCTATCGAGTGGGATTTGTAGGCTTAAAATGGGTTTAAACAGTGAACATAATAAAATATATTGATAAAATGCATTTTTTTCTGGATTAAGAGGGTTGGGGCCTAACCCGATCAACTTGCGCCAATGTTCTTTGACAGTTCAATTGTCAATAAAGCACCTTTGTGGATTCCAGATGTCACTCTTGATGTTTTCGTAAAAGTAGCGTTTTCTTCTAGCGTCGTAAGAGCGTAAATGTGCGAATAATCAGGTGGCTTATTTAAAGTCAGGGTTCTCTTGGCAAATATTTTGAATCTGTAAAGCATGGAGCTCAATAAAGAAATTTCTTTTGGTCGAATCATCAAGGAGTATGTTTAACAAGATTGAATTAGCTTAAAGCTTTACACTATTTCCTCAAATCCAGTATTAAAAATATTCAGCTTTGTGAAATCAAGCTCTTAAACTTAAGTCAGCTTAAGCAGTTCTTATAGTGAGTGTTAATCTAGAATGGGTTCCTAGTGCAGAAGAGGATGTAAAAACGCTCATGTAAGATAAATTCGTTAAATTGAAATAAGTTAGGTTTTCCGAGCCCGTAAATACTGAGAAGTTGTTAGAATATGTTTCGATTCTGCGCTGTTTTACGATTTTTTAAGTTCCGCATTAATTTTTTGGGACATTTTTCTCTTGTTGTTTATTGTAAAATGTATTCTATGTTTAATTTTATAGTAAATTTTGTTGTCCAAATATTTAAGATAGCTTAAGAAAGGTTCAGGGTGTATTCCTTTTTAGTTATTCAAAGCAAATTTTGTGCAAGTTTATTAAATGGGGGAAAAAACTATGGCACGTTATTTTGTTGTGAGAATTGGAGAAAAATTGTTTCCTCCTCCCCAAAATTTGAAGTCACGTTGCTTTTAATTCTGTCGAAAATTCAATTCTAACAATTGAGCAAAAACAACCCCTCTCAATTTCAACATGGAGAAGGTTTTGGTATCAGGGAGCAGGATAGTTTCACAGGTTCAATAATTAAGGTTTCTTTGGAGCAAGAAGAAGGTCAATTCGATATAAAACTTCTTGTGGGAGTTTTATCAGTTGGTGCAGAATACTGCATAATCTTCCCCGGATATGTCTTAGGTCCTCCCAAGCAAGTCTTTCCTTTCTCTCCTTTTTCTCCAGTCTTGCCCATCACCTGCAAATTATCAGTTTCATGGAGATGGTTTCCAGCTTCTCTGGAACTGGAGAGTACACACACACACTGTGTGTGTGTGTCTATGCCGATATAAAGTAATTAAAGCAATGTTATGTTTTCATAGACTGTAGGAATCCGGAGCAGCAAAAAGCCTCAGTGGCGCTGTCATCACGCGTTTGGGAAGTTAGGGGGGAGGGGTGTGTCTGTGACCATGAAATCATGTTTAAGTAAAAGTGTCGAAATTTTTAGAGCATTGCGATGTCTGTAGTTGTTTTACTGAGGTGCAATGTATAGTCAAGGAGTATTGTTATACCGATATAAAACTGTTAAGGTATACGATTTGTCAATATTTTGGAGAAGGAATCATGAACGGAATTAGGGCTCCAACCTACCATGTATTAGGATGGGGGAACAGGTAAAAAGGATGCTAACAAAATGAAGCTGTTATCCATTTGGATATGTCGGAACGACAATGATGCTACTGTTTCACATCATCAATTTTGTAGGTTCCCTCTTTCCGATCCTGACAAATTGAGTTGATATGATTCCTTTTTCTTGTACATCTGTTTTTAAAATATGCTTGTTTTGTGTTTATTTTTAATCCTAATGAAGAAAAGCTCATACTTTGTTCTGTATCATTTTGCCGCAAAATTAATTCGCCATCATTTTTATGTTATCAATTTTTTGATCATGTCAAAAGCGTCATTGTAAAGAGTCTCGCTGTTTTTTCATCTCATCGAGCAAATCGTTAGCGTTTTTTTTTATCATTTTTTGATCATGTCAAAAGCGTCATTGTAAAGAGTCTCGCTGTTTTTTCATCTCATCGAGCAAATCGTTAGCGTTTTTTTTTATCATTTTTTGATCATGTCAAAAGCGTCATTGTAAAGAGTCTCGCTGTTTTTTCATCTCATCGAGCAAATCGTTAGCGTTTTTTTTTATTATTTCAGAAAAAATGTCATCGTTTATCTGTCACCCGACAAAGCGCTACTGTTTTCGTCCGTCTATTCAAAAAAGTTTCACCGTTATTTTGTGTCATAAAACAAAGCGTCGGTGTTTTCATCCCGTGTGTGAAAAAGGTCATGGTATTTTCGCCGCATTATGAAGAAATAAACACAGTGGTTCCCACAAGGAAGGGCAGAGGTATTTCAGCCCTCCTTCCAGAAGAAAAACTACATAAAAATACAATATGTTCTGGCATTTGGGAAAACTGGTGTTTTTTGAAGTACAGCTTTATTTCAAAACCTTAGTACAACCCCCCCCCCCCCGCCCCTGGACAAATTTAAGTAAGCCCCTTCTGTCTCCCTGGAAAATTTTCTGAGGGAAATCTTGTTTAAATCTAAATAATCTTCGCCAAGTCTGCTTCAAAAAGAAGAAGAAACAAAGAAATAAGTCTTTTCTGCTTTTATTTCCTAGTGGGATATGCATTTTAAACGTCAGGGAATTAGTATTATGCCATCTCACGAATTGTCTGAGTTTAATTTGTCTGGAGATGTTCCCTAGGCGATGTGACGTCTACGACTTGTAAGATTTGTGTATTTACTGTTGCTCCAAAGATTTTCTTTGTCTACGTAATTATTTTCTTATTTAGTTAATGGATTTTCGTTTTCGTTTATTTTATATCATTCTTGTAAACGTGACATTTTGCTTTTCAATCCATTTGGTTTTGGGTGTCCCTTTCAAAATTGTTCTGTATCTTCTTGAAAGAATACATTATTATATTCTTTATTTTGTTTCTTGTCTTCTGTTTTTTTTATTAGGCTTTTAGAGGTGAAGATTATATATACCCCTCCCCACCCCTTTCCCCGCTACTTTTCAGCAAAACTATTTTTCAAATTACAGTCGAAAGCTAGGTATAAAGAAAAGTCGGAATTTCACTTGGGTAGCTGGATTTTTTGGTATTAAAAAAAAAAAAAAAAATTATAAAGACTTAAAGCAATGTTCTGAAATGAGTCGAGTTTCCCGTGGGCAGCAGAATTTGTTTTTTTTTGTGTTGGCTTTTCTGATAAACTTTTTAAAAGCTAGATTCTGACTAGTCGAATTTTCATGGGAAGCCATATTTATTGTCTGTTTTTCTGCATAATTATTTTCATGAAGAATTTTGATACAATTTCTTCATAGTTGTCTCGAATTTCGCCTGGCCAGTGAAATCTGTTTTGTTCCTGCTTTTCTTATAAACCATTTATAAAAGACAATTAGAGCTATTTTCTAACAGGATTCGGATTTAGCTTGGGTAGCTGGATTTTTTTTTTAGTTTATTTTTTAGATAATCTAGTTTTGTAAGTCTGTTAAAGCTAGGCCTGGACAAATCAAATTTCGTGTTGGCAGCAGGTTTTATTTTGCCTGCTTTTTTGATAAACGACTTTTTAAAAGACTATGACTCCCCATATTTGACGGATGAAATATTACCAAAGGCTGTGTCTTTTGGTTCCACCCAAAGTTTTTGTCAGACGATGGTCTGACAGCCTGTCCGAGTTCCTGACGATGGCAAATATCAGGTTGAGCGATGTGCAAACGCTTGCCATGGACCGAAGGGGATGAAGGAGGCAGACGTCACTCTACGCCGAGCAGCGCCCGGCAGGAGACATAAGTCAAGTCAAAGTTTTGGCTCCACCTGGAGCCCAACAAAAAGCAGGCCGTACCCAAATGAGAGGCGAGACGTTAAAAGAAAGAATTTAAAGGACATTGGAACTACATGAGGGGGATAAAGAGTGAAGCTGTGAATAGATTATGGTGGATTTTTTTGCCTGCTTTTGTGATCAAATATTTTTAAAAGACTATTAACGCTAGACTCTCACAAGTTGAATTTCGTGGAATAGCCGGATTTTTTTTGCCGGTTTTTCTGCAAACTTTTTAAAAGAGGGTATTAAAGTTATTTCCTGGTATGAGTGAATTTTTCCGGGATAACAGGATTGTTTTAGCATGCTTCTTTGACTGTTTTTAAAGGACTTATTAAAGCTTGGTTCTTACCAGAGTCCCCCATGCTTTTCTGACAAGCTATATTTTTTAGAGAATATAAAAGATGGTATCTGATAGGAGTTGAATTTTGCATGAGGCAGCCCGCTTTTTTTTGAAACTTTTTAAAAAAAATGTTAGACATGTTCTGATAAGAGACGAATTTCATCTGGGCAACAGGTGTTTTTTTGCCTTTTTCAATCCACTTTATTTTAAAAGACTTACTAAAGCTAGGTTCATAAGCACTGTCTATGTTTGGTGTTGTCTGAAAAACTTGGACGGAAAACTGGTAATCATCTGGATACTGTAGACCCCTAATACCCTACCAATTTCCCGTTTCTGGGTGTGGTAAAAAAAAAAAAAAAAAAAAAAAAAAAAAAAAAAAAAAAAACGCCAATAAAAGGTCCGGCATGCTAAAAATTGGAATAGGAACTGAAGTGAAGATGGGTTATTCCGTTTCATGGAAGCTTTATCAAGCGATAAATTTGAAAAGGAAGCCATGGGGTTTACCATTGAAGATAAAGAAGCTTCTAAGAACTGTCAGAAATGGTCAAATGAATAGACTTTCTTACTAATTGAAACCGTCATAGATAAACTGGGAGTTTCTTCTCCCATTTCTCCAGAAAAAAGCCGCTTGTAGACATACTCTTACAAGAGTCAAATTTCTGCAAAACTATTTTTCTGAATTCTTGACCTTTAAAGATCTGACTTTTCAGACCAAAAACAAGCTAAAACAGATAAAAGCGTTCAAAAAGGTCATGCTTATTGGATTTTTAATTTTTGTAAGGAGCTGGCTCAAAGAAGAGAGCAATTCTGCGAATAATTTTGGGATTTGTGCTGTATAACTCGTCTTAGCCCCTATTGATTTCGTGTCCCTGCTTATGCAACGGCTGCCTTGTGCTTTTTTGTGGTCCTCCTCTGAGCTTGACCTTGCTATAGAGAATCAAAACCTTTAGAGGGCATTCTGACCGAGTCCATGAAAAGCGAACAGTAGAGAAAATACATCGGCTGGTTTTGCTCTGAATGCGCCAATCATCTGGAAGAAATTATCAATTATTTTGTGGCTTGCTGATGCGCCTTATTAGGGATGTCCCTAAGTACGTTTTAGGATGGACCTGGCCTGATTGGCTTTTGGAAAAGTGTTTTACTCTCCATTGCCAATTGTTCTTTTTTTTTTTTTTTTTTTTATGAATTCTTACGTCGAAAAATAACCTTGTGGTTGAAAAGTCACGTGTCGCTCAAGTTTTTGATGGTTAAACCCACAAAAACATAAAAATATAAATATAAGACTTTTCAAATTAGTTTTTTAATTTTTGAACTTCACTAAATTCGAAAATTATAATCCCAGTGTGAATTTCGCTCTGAGCTACAAAAATGTACCAACTTTGAAAATTTCTAATTACATGCATTGCAAATTTTCGTATGCAACTTGAGTTGAATTTTTTTTCAATTTAGTGTTTACTGGATTGCCTAGTGATAATGATTAAGGATATTATTATTCGCAAACAAATCTGTTTAAGCTATAAAAGCATGTAACACTGTATTCTGAATTGGCAAAATTTTCGTGATTTACGAAATGTGAATTATTTGGAAACTTACGCCTTAGAAAATTAGGAAAAAATCGGGAATTAAATTTTTGATGAAAAAGACCTTCATGTGCAGTTGTACATTTTTTGATAATAGTGGCGGTTATACCGTTTTTGATAGAAGCGGGGTCCAAATCTAAAACAAAAAGAAGTATGGAGGAAAAAATTAAGAAAAAAATAAATTAAAAACATATGGCACCAAAAAGCTTAAGAAGGTGTAGCTTCCCTTTGAAGGTGCAGCTGTCTATGATAATCAACGGATTGATAATGTTTGAATTTTTACGGACAAGCACTATCAAATTTGACTAAATAGTTTAGCTTATTTATTTTCACGGTTCAACGTGGCAACTTCATAATTTTGAAACGACCCAAAAAATCTTAGGAAACCGTGGTTTTCGGGTGTGAAAAGACCTAATATGGGCCCAGGGGGGGGGGGGTAAAGAATGTTTTTTATTTCGATATCGTTGGTACTTGAGTTCTGGCCTTCGAAAGCAGTTATGTGCGAATAGTTTGCCTGTTGTTAAGTTTCCAAATTTTGAATGTCTTTTTAGGTTGTTCACATGGAAAAATACTCAAAGGTAAGTGCGCGTAAAAAACATGATAGGCTACTTTTTTTTTTTTTTCAAATGGTTAATTTCTTGAGATTTTCCTTCGTGTGCAAGGCCCGACGCTGCCAATTTCTGAAAGGTCTGTCAGCTCTTTTATAACCATTAATCGGGAAGCCTTAATAGGGTAAGGACTGAAAGCCTCAAAAATCACCAATCATGCACGTGAGCTATTGAGTTTTTATCCCGGCGATCTTGACCCTATGATTGTAGATGAATGCTTACATTTGAAGCCCTTCATGGTACAAAATACTGAAAAAGGAAAAAAAAAATGACTCTAACTGACGTTAACAAGGTTTTCCGTCATTTTTATGTGGTTGACATCTATCCAAACATTAACATTGCCTTAAGAATGGTTCTTAGTGTGCCCAAAAAACTACACAGGAGAAACATCATTCTCAACTCTATGTCGGGTGAAGAACTACTTAAGATCTTCAATCAGGAACGACAGATTGACATCATTATCCCTGCTCACTCTTGAGGGAAGACTGACTCAAGAGATGTCGTACTATGACATCATTGAAACCTTCGCACGGAGGAATGCTTTATAAATTGGCTTTGAGGATAAATAGTCCTATTTACAAAATAATGCATAATGCGTACATGTATTCATGTCAGGGGCGAACCCAGAGGGGGATAACGGGGATACATCCCCCTCCCCCCGAAAATCGGGAAAATTGTACTCTCTATAGATCTCTTATAGATCAGAAATCAACAGTTATAGACTTTTTCAAAAAGAAACAGTTGGTTGACAGCAGACCTTAGTTGGTTTATACAAACCTTAGGTGAAATGGAAATCAATTTGAAATACTTAAGGAGGCAAAGTTATGATGGAGCTTCATCTATGAAGGGTCAGTTTCAAAGTTGTGCTGCTATAGTCCGTGAATGTTTTCCCCATGCAGTCTATGTTCACTGTGCAAGTCTCTGCTTAAAATTAGCCCCGTGTCATTCGTACAACATACCTGTTATAAGAAATTGTCTAGGAGCTTTCAAAGAAGTCATTAATTTATTTAGAATTTCACCTAAACACTTTGCAATTTTCAAACAAATTTTTCAAGAAAGTAATCCTATCACAGGGACAAAAAGAACATAAAAGAACAAATTTTGCAAAACTAGATGTGTGGAAAACTTAAAAGTAATCATTTCGTTTAAAGAGATGTTCACTATATGGGGAGATGTGGAGGTCTATAAGGCTATGAGAGAATTTCAAGAACATGCTGATTCAGAGCAAAGCTTCTGAATCTTCTGAATCTTCTAGCAAAGCTTATTCTTTGCTATATGCTATTGAGAGATGCTGTTTTGCTGCAGCTATGGTTATTGTCAGTAAAGTTGTTAGTCTGTCACACAATTTGTCGACATTTTTGCAATCAGAAACTTTCTCAAACGCGCTGACGATCTTAAGAGCGAAGATAAGAGACATGAGAGAAAGGAGTGAAGCTGAGTTTCATCCACTTTTTGCTGAAGGGACTGGACTGTGAAATCAGCCTTAGAGTTCCCAGATGAGCTTCGAAACAAACGTATAGGGATAATTACGGAACAGCTTAAGAGGATCCTAAAACGTATTACCGACTTTCTGTGTTTATCCCATTTATGGATCACTTTCTGCAGCAGCTGCATAAGAGATTCCTTAGTCACAGAAAGCTGCTGGAGTTACTGCAACATCTACTTTCCCAGCGCTATATTTCCCTCGGCAAAGAAAAAACTATGGATATATTGGATACTCTGATTAATCTTTGATATCTTGATGCAGACAGCAATAGGGGAAGCTTAGAAGCTGAGTCAGCTCTGTGAAGGAGAATATGGATACAGTCGGGAAACATGACACCAAAATATTTCATAACGTGCTTAAAAGTGATAAGAATATTTTCCCCACCCTACGTCGATCGTTGAAGGTTGGTGCAACTATTCCCCTCACTACGGCTATGTGCGAGCGTTGTTTGTCTACCATTAAAAGAGAGAAATCTTATACTAGGAATGCCTCAGGTCAGGAACAACTTAATAGATTGGCCTTATTATTCATACACAGGGATATTCCAGTCAATGCAGAAGGCGTTTTGGAGAAACTAGCCCACAAAAAAAAGCCGGCTTGATTTTATTTTATAATTACATATTTACAGTGTTGTCTCGATAGACAATAAGCTTTATATTCTAAAAATTTTATTTATCTTTTTTAACCAGTACTACTATCCCTCAGTCAATTTATCCATTTCCCCCGAAATTTATCGCTGGGTTCCCCCTGATTTATTTGTTGCTGTCTACCAATGGATTAAACTTATTTCCAATACCTTGTTGGTTTATTTAATTTACTGAATACCTCCATCGCACAAATATTTGATTTTAAATCATTATCATACATGATGTTATATTTTGAAAAAAAAAATTGTCATCATAAAGATTATTATCTTAAAGGAATTTGACCCACCCTTCTATGGTATGAATACGGAGCGGCAAAAACGCTGTATATCATGGCCGATTTTTTTTTTGCGGTCTTACTGAAAAAAGTAAAAACAACTGTAGTTGGAATGTGAAATTTAAAGAAAAAAATCGTTTGTTTTTGTTCATGTCATGAAACGTTTAAAAATGATATTTCTACGACCATTATTGAGATTGAATAGACACTTTCTGCTGTATTTGCGCTCAATAGTAGCACTTCTGCACGAAACGGTACTTGTTAATTAAACAAAACGTACCCAAAAAGTGAATTTAGGTTAATCCTAATGAAATATAACCTTCATATAACCTTTAGTTTATATAATAATACAATATGCTCTTTATATTTGCGCATCAGAGTGGGGGGATGTTGGTAAAGTATTTGGACGGCGCCCCTAGCCTAATCTAACACAACCTAACAGACACCCCCCCCTTAATGTGCAAATATATAGTCAAAATTATATAAATCCAATGCATTATATCACCCATCACTTGTCTTTGTGGCTATGAAACCGGTTTTCTGAGATCTAACCTAAGCGTAATTCTTGAGTGTGTTTTGTTCAATTAACAAGTACTTAGGCAACATATGAGGATCAACCTTCAAAATAGGCGAAAAATAAGATTTGACATATGGAATTACAGATCTGATATACGAAACGGATTCTCTTTTATACGATATAATATGCAATACGATACGATCTTTGCAATACTATATAATATTTTATTCCAGTCAAAAGACTATAATATAATAAAAAAGAAAATAACATAAAAATCGCTTAACCAGCCTAAAAGCCAATGAACCAGTCATGATTGGTTGAAAGTCTAATTGACCCAAAAGCTCTGTCAAGTTCAGTCTTGCAAGTTTGCAAAAAAAGAAGTCTAAATTATGTTTTTATTCCCTTCAAAAATGTCTATTGTCCATTTTTGGTCAGACTTCAGTGTTCTTATGGACATTGAGCTGTGCTAAAACCTCAGCCTGTATTATCACATTGAATTTCTTAGTCTATTTTTTTTTAGCTTTCTAAGCATTGAGAAGCTCCTTTCTGAAGTTGCAGCAGGCAATGCCGTAAACAACAGTCCCAAGAAGAGTGTCTAAGAAGTCCAAAGAAGTGTCTCAGGGGAAGAGGTAGATTCGCAATTCTGAAGATATGACACAGAGAAAGAAGATATCTCCGTTATCAGAGATTTCTCCCATTTATTGTGCCAAAGCTCCATCTATTGAAGCAGTGTTGTTCGGGTAGAATGTCGCCTAATAACAGAAGCAAAAACTCCAATGCCGTGGTCTTTGGATCAAGAGAAACAATCTTATGAGGGTCAATGACGCTGAAATGCAAAAATAAATTCTGCTCTAGTTCAAAACGTAGTTCCAACTGTGATACGAAGTGACCTAGAAGAAGGAATAAACAAAGAGGGTCTATAGTGAGTAACCAGATCAGGATCGATCGGATGCACACTCCGTCACCTCTTGTCCTTGGACGAGTCATCTGGAATCCTACCTAAAGGATTGGAAAGACGCCGAGCTTCAGTGAAAATAGAAGCGAAAGCAGGAGCAGCATTTTCTTCAATTCCTTTTGGTCAGGAAAAGACAATCTTTACATGCAAAGTCAATTATCGCGTTTAACTAACTGATAAGTCTTACACAAGGAATGTGTCAAGCTTAAAGGTTCTTTGGCCACACGCTGACATCAAAAACTGTGATTGGTTCTGATATCCAACAACTCTGACACTTTTTCTGACACTTCCGTATTGCTATTTTCCTGAAGAAATTGAATAGAACGCAGAATAGGTCGATAGAGCTCCAAAAAATGTGTTACTGAATCATTGCTTTTGGCCCATCTTCTTTCGCAGAGTCCAGTCAGATTTTTTTTTTTCATGAATCCGGAGAAAGCTCTATAATTTTTTCTTTATGATTCTTGGCTCTGGGGGGTGAATCATCGTATAAATTGTGAGATAAGCTATATTATCTGATCTTACATGCAACAGTTTGATTTTGAATTAGAAGCTATTCCCTTTTATGACAATTTTTGTGAAAAATGTCCCAGGCCTGCACTAGAGTGGTACAGATTTGCTTTGGAATATGCCAAATTCTGCAGAATTCGAAAAAATAAATAGTTCTCTTTTTGCGCACAACCCCTTTGTAAATTTCACCCCAGTAGAAGCATAATTTTTTTCATATTTTAGAAGTGGCCCTATCAAACAAGGAAAGCATCGTATATTTCATGGAATCAGCGAAGATTTTGCATCAATTGCTGTGGTTGGAATAGGGCCCAAATCGCTTGGTTATAATGAGCTTGAGCTTGTTGATGAGAAGAAAGAAGCTGTAAGGGCAGCGGCAGCAGGTACTAAATAGATAGATAGATAGATAGATATTTTATTTATGAAATATACCTAACGCCACAAAATACACCTACGCACATACCTGGTGGCATAATTGAGCCCATTAAAAATTACAACAAATTATTAAACACCGTTAGCAATTTAAATGAAAACGAAAAAAAAAAAAAAAAAAAAAAAAAAAAAAAACAAGCCTCTCGCACCACTGCCCAAATACAAACAAGGTAAATAAAACCAAAGTCAAATTTCAGAGATAAACTTCCTAACCATTCTGCGAAACTGCTGGTAATCAGCGCACTCTAATATCCAGGGAATACAGTTCCACATCTTTGGACCAATATGCCTCAAATTAAATCCTGCCCTAGTTGTTCGCCTAAACTCGTGTGAGAATTTGAACCTGAGTGATGTCGGATATAAATGACGCTGCGAGTTAAGAGGGAAAATTCCATGGAAATGTGATGCTAACTGGCCAATAACGTAATTGTGACATATCTGGGATATTGCAATGAAATGAAGTAGATGTAAAGAAAAAATTCCAGCTGATCCAAAATGATGAGTAACAGAAGACCTATTATCAATCTGAAAAACTATTCTCATCGCTTTATTTTGCCAAATTTGAAGGGGTTTATAAACAGAAGGACAAGTTGAAGCTCATACTGAAACATAATATAGAAAAAAGGGTGGACCCGAGAAAAGTAAATTGATTTAAGTATATTTACAAGAAAAACATGGCAGAGACGGCACATAATCCCAGTATTCCTAGAAACTTTTACCAATAGAGTTTTAACATGTTCGTGGAACAACAAATTTTCATCTATAATTATTCCAAAATGTCTAAACTGTTGTACCGGTTTCAATTCCACACTATTTAAATAAAGAGAAAAAACATCAGAATTGGCTGAACCAACTCGTAAAAATAGTATATACTGGCATTTCCTTTCATTTAATAGAAGAAGGTTTCGACATTGCCACTCTGAAGTAGTTGATAGAGTACTTTGGATGTTCAGGAAAAGCTGTTTTAAATCTGAATGGGAAGAAAAAATCACAAAAATCAAACATCATCCACAAACATAACAATTTTGCAGATAGGAAGAAACTCAGGCAAATCATTAATAAAGAGAAGAAATAGGGTAGGACACAAAACAGAGCCCTGAGGAACCCCACAATTTACGGAAAATGACTTAGATCGGATTCCATTTTTACTATCATGACAATCAATTTTTCTTTCAGCAAGGTAAGATGCAAAAAAATTCAAAGATTTTGAAGAAAATCCATGTTTTTTTAGTTTATTTAGTAAAGGACTGTGATCCACAGAGTCGAACGCCTTGGCCATATCTAAGAATACAGCCAAGGCACCCTGGCCAGTGTCAAGCGCATTATTTATTTCAATTAAAAGCTGATGTATTGCTAGTTCTGCTGATTTTCCTTTAATGAATCCATTCTGTGAAGGATGCAATATTTTATTATTACATAAATAATTTTGAAGTTGTTTATGAGCATTTTTTCCAAAATTTTACTAAAAACAGATAACAGTGAAATTCCTCTATAATTTGAAGGATCCGTAGAAACACCACCTTTATATAAAGCTAAAACATGGGCATTTTTTAAAAGATCAGGAAAAACTCCATTTCGTAAAGACAAATAAAAAATATATGCCAACAATGGGGCTATGTTAGGAGCTATTTGTTTCATAATATGTATAGAGAGCCCAAAACCATCCAATGAAAAACTTCACCTTAGTTTCATTACAGGTTTTTTAACATCCTGAGATGTAATTTCAGAAAAATCAAATGAGTTTGGTGCTTCATTGTCAACAACAAAATCAGTAGACTGACTCTTGCCTATTTGTACTCGATACAATCCTAGACCCAATAATACTGGAATGCTTTCCAAAAATATCCAAAATTTCTTTTGGATCCGTCACTTTTGAATCATCAAGTTCAAGACATCTAACTCCAAAACTCGAAGGATGATTGGGACGAATTTTATCATTGATTAGCTCCCATGCCTTTTTCATATTTGACTTGTACTGTAAAAATTTATTTGAAAAGTATGTTCTTTTGTCATATCTTAAAATCAATTTCATAATATTTCTATAATTTCTATAATCCTCATAAAATACATCAGATTTGGCAGCCAGATACTGACGATGTTGTTTTCTTTTCATCTTTAATGACGTCAAAATACCATCCATAATCCACGGGTCAAATTTTTTTGAAATCTTTCCGCACAAAAGTCTTGTCGATGCTGCTTCATTTCGGAGCTGCATCATATCATGGATAAATTTCGAAAAAACATCATTAACATCATTTGAATCAAAAATGGGGGTCCATTCTTTATTATCTATCAATTCACGCAAAAGCTTAAAATCAGTCAATTTTTTCTGTCAGTAAAAATTTTTATTTCTATGTTTTTTAAATTCAGTTTGAGATAAACTTTGGGCTACATCTAAAACAACGCTAACTGGAAAATGATCAGACATGTCACATATACTAACAGAAGACTTTATCGCTTTAAAAGAAACACCAGAAAAGAAAATGTTTTCCATCAGAAATTGCAGTAGTCTTTCTTGCTGTCGTAGAAAGCGAAATACTTGGAAAAAGGCCTGAACACACCATAATGTTCTAGAATTCTTTATGAACAGCAAAATCTAAATTGTGCAAATCAAAATTGAACTTACCTGAAATTGTTACTTGTCTTTTACATCCACCAAGTTTTACAACTAGGGGCACAAAATCTCAAAAAACTCTTTGGGGTTACTTGATGGCGGTCTATATACTGATCCAAAAATAAAAGGTTCGCAGCCAATGGGACGTAATTCAACAAAAAGAGTCTCACATAAACCTTCTTCCCAAACTGAAAAATCATCAAGTATATTAACAGACCAATCCTATCGGACATAAATTAGTTGATCACCTTTCGCACTCTCAGACCTACACCTTGAAACAGATTTCATACCCGAAAGGGACAGCATAGACATTCTTTTGCGACAAAAAAGTTTCACATACAGCTACAATATCTTTAGGACTAGAATTTAACAAAAACTTAAGTTCACTATACGCACTCTGAAATCCTTGCGTATTAACATGTAATACCCTTATCGAGAATTCACATTGCTCAACTTCATTACTTAAAGGGTCATCTAAAAAATCACAATCTGGTTGATTTCTGACATACTGTACATCTTTATCACTCCCAGTCAAATCATTAAGTATCGCATCTAAGTTTAAACGGGACTCCAAAAACGACTGAAATCTATCCATATCACAAATAAAAAAAGGAAAACTAAATCAACCTTCAATTATTCACAATGAAGGTTCATTAGCCAGATTGAGGATCTAAGCCACATCTGCTATTGTTTTGCATGGTATAATTTGCGAGCCACTTTTCACAAAAATGATGCCTCTCATCATCCACACATTCTTATTTTCAAATCTGTTGCGAGCAAGCTTGAAAACCTCTTGCCTCTCCCTAGTTAAAGCTTCATTAAAAAAGACGCGGGAACCCTTCAGCTTTTTTCGATTGCGAAGTATTTCGATTACTGCAGCTTCTGAGATCAATGTAAGTTCGATAGGGGCAAGAGCTTGATCATTAGCTCCTAGACGTTTAGCCCCCTTAATGATCGATTTTTCAAGCTGAAGTCCCATTTGCAAATTTAAACGATCAAGAACTTTCTCACCTAGTACTGGGAGATCACGGGCAGTTGTCACGACACCAGCAATAATGACTTTATTTGGAAGGGCAGACTGACCTAATTTGTCCAACTTCAACTCATGTTTTTCAAGCTTGGACTCATTTTGAACAAGTTTCACTCGTAAATCCTTGAGAGCCTTTTCAACCTGCTCAAATTTCGACTGAAACATCTCAATTGCTTTATAAACCGCTTGCGTAATCGTGTCTAAAAATTCCTTTTTAAACTGCGACGGAAATATATCTAACTTGGAAAACTCTTCGTCCACTTTTTTCCAAATCTTGTCTTCTACACCGCTTCGCAATTCCTCCAAATCAGTCTGTAGAGATAGCAGATAGTACAGATTCAGATAAGTCATCTGGCAATCCATCCGAATCTTCGATACAAAGCTTAATCGCTCTTTATACATTTTTTCTCCCATCTTTTACCACTTCTGAATACTTTATCGAGTAGCGCGTTGGGAAAATGAATGGGCTTGAGAGAATGGCTGCTTGCCCTCCAATTTCTTGTTACTCGTAAAATTGGCACCAGACATTCGTGCTATAATTGGAGTGCAAGGGGGAGGACTTGCCCCTTCATATATCTTGTAAAAACATTTTTAAACAAGTAAAAACAAAGCAAAAACATTTGAAATGTTTTTTGTTTTCAGTAAAGTGCAAATTATGTTCTGGTCTTTAGAAGGTATGGGGGTTGTCAAAGACATAATTTCCAGAACTTTTAACTATGTTGAACAAAATGGCTATCTCAAAATTTTGATTAGATGTGTTTTGGGAATTGATGGGCGTGGGGGGGGATCGCTGGCCTCCAATCCCTTTTGACTAATATTAATTAAAAAAACTTTTTCCACAAAATAAGTTTTTCAAAGAAAAGTAAAGAACTCCATTTAACAAAAAATGAGCAAAAATAAAATAAAATAATCTACCAAACGTGAAACTACCACAAATCAGCATCGATAAATAAATGAAACCCAAAACTAACAGAAATTACAATAATTAACCGAGTCAAACTCAAAACGAGCAGAAATTAACATAAGTTGGGCGTTAAACCCCTATGCCTTCCCAGGCCAGAACAAAATTTGCACTTTACTGAAAAAATATAAATGTTTTTACTTTTATAACTTTAATAAATCAAATAATATTAACATTTTGATTTCTTAATTTCAGTATATGTCTATTAAACTGACAATACACATTCAGTATTGATTCAGACTTCGTGGTGTTAACACCAAAAATTTTTCGGATATAACCCTGCTCAAGCTGTGAAATTTCCCTGTGGACTTTCATTTTGGATTTATTTTCATAAGCGGATTATAGTTTTGCGGGATATTTCAAAGTCCCTCGGGACATTAAATTTCCATTGCCAGTCTTCAGAGTATAAACTCATGTTTTTGGACTTATTATTTCACTAACAAGAACTTAATTAATACAGTGACCTTCAGCAGTTATAAAAGTTCACCATTAAGACCGGTATATCTCTTTTTTTTTACCGATGTGCTTCTTGATAGACTGATTAACTAAACAATAGATGTTTTCTATCGGAGATCTTGCCTTAGCAAAGTTTATTAACTACCCCCTTTGGCCAGTTAGAATACTTGGAAGAAATTCCACTAGAAATGGACTGAGTTATCTAGTATTCTGCTACAGTACTCATGACAAGCAGACAGTTAGTGAAGATTGCTTAGTTTCTTATGCAGAGAATATTAATGAAGCAAAGAAATCAAAAACTAAAACGGTGGGACAAGCATTCACAGAAGTAGCAACTTTCCCCAATATACACAAAGAGTTTGCAAATACAGAGATGTCTGAAAATTCATCCAGTTCGTGTATTTCTGGACTTTTTCAACACTTAGGTGCAACCCAAGAAGAAGTTACGATAACTAAGACTAAGCTAATGACCGATATAGAAAAATTTGTTGCAGAAAAAATAGCGCAAAACATTGGAACTGGGTCTTCTGGTGCGTGCTGTACAGATAAATACTCAAATTATTACTGCAGAAATTTATGATGCTATAGTGCTAGATTTTAATCCGAGGTTTGAGCGCATTGAAAACTTACTTAAAAGGACAAAAGAGTAAAATTTAATCACTAAAATATTGTATTTTTACAAAGGAGACCAAGCTGGATAATTTTGAACAGGAGACAATGCAATAATGTATGATATTCTAAGGGTTAATACGGAATCCTGGCTCAGATCTTGATAGGACTGTCCTAAACCTTGTTAAGTCAACTATGGGAGTTTCGACTATTACTAGAGAGCATTTTGTGTCGATTCAGCGTTTCAGACACAACTCTGCGGAAGATTCTCGAAATTTAGCCCGCAGAAATCCAGATCCTGTGGCCCCAGTTTTAGTGAAGCTGGTATCAAAAGAACTTGCGTACAAAGTGTTTAAAACTAAATCAAAATTAGCTGGATCCGGAATTTATGTTAGTGAATTTCTTACAAAACGTAGAAAGGCAATATTAAACAGTGCACGGGACAAGTTCGGTGTGAAAAATGTTTGGACAAAGGTCGCATTTTCGCGAAATTATCCAGCCAAAGCGCACCGCGTCGGCTCTATAGCCTAGCTGATACTTACTGAATTTTTCATAGTTGATTTGACTGGATTTTGTAAGGATCATGGGTGATATTTCTCACTTGCGTTTTCTAGAGAGTAATCCTTTTAGAGTGGGAGATGTTCTTTATGATGATTTACTTCCAGAAAGTATAAATGCTGATTTTTTCCCGCAAAGAGATAGTTGTTATGTGGATGTGATTTCTTCAGAATTAGAGGTGAATGCAAGATCGTTTTGCCTGTGTCATTGGAATTGCCATGTAACTTCACCGTATTATGAAATTCTCCAGTTAATTGATAATGTAAATAGTAAATTTGATGTAATTTGCCTTTGTGAAACTTTTTTAGCTTCTGAGCATGTTCTGTCGTTATATAATTTTCTAGGATACAGGCTTATTGTAAGGAATAGAGAGAAAATGGGACGTGGAGGTTTGGCATTTTTGGTTAAGGACAATTTTGTTGGTAAAATAAGGGAAAACCTATCAGTTTGGATAGAAGGTAAGGTGGAATCTCTTACTTTTGAGCTGGAAGTTGGTGGAAAAAATATATTGATTTCTGATGTTTTTAAACCGCCGAGTACAGTTTGGGAAGAGTTTGAAAATGGTTTTGGCAGTTTAATAGATGCTGTAGAATTGAGTAATATGGAGTGCATTTGCACGGGGGATTTTAATTTTGATCATCTAAGTTTATGCAATAATAATTTGGATTTTTTAAACCTTTTCTCAAGTTATGATTTTTATCCATTAGTTGGGATTCTGACTCGTGTTACAGGACAGTCAGCTACACTTATTGACAATATTTTCGTGCGATCCCGGGTATTACATAGCTGTTATGCTGAAGTTATAGTAAATGAGGTTTCCGATCACTTTCCTATAGTAGCAGTGACTTCATATCAATATGCGATAAAGCAGAACAGGACAAAGGTTAAAAGAAGGCAACTAAAAAAAGAGAACCTACAGAAGTTTAGAGAGGAACTAAGTATCGTGTCATGGAAACCAGTTTATGAAGAATCTGAAAGTGCTTCTGCGGCATTCGATAAATTCATGGACATATTGCAGCCAATATTTGAGAGAACTTGCCCAGTAAAGAGCATAAAGGTGAGGAAAAAGGATCCCCGAAAACCTTGGGTAACTATGGAGCTACTTGACTTAATTAGAAGGAGAAATACATTGTATTTGAGTTACTTAAATAATAACCATAGTCAAGATCTAACTTAATTTAAACAAATCCTTAATAAAGTAAATCGGCTAAGGCGGTCATGCATCCGCGAATATTATGGATATAAATTTAAGGAAAATAAAGGCAATACGAAAACGACATGGAATATTATAAACGAAATCGTAAATAAGAAGAAAGAGACCGAGATTCCTGCTAGTCTGATCTTTGATGGTAAATTTGTTGATGGAAATGAAGAGGTGGCTAATTTCTTTGGTGAATATTTTTCTAAGATTGGTGAATCAATAAGTGAGAATCCATACGATGAAAATAATGAAATTATTGAGACGTTTAGTGATGAAAGGGGAGTTGGATTGGAAATGTCTGCAGATGAAACGAATGTTGAAGAATTAAAACAGATAATAGGATTGGTAAAATCAAGTTCTCCAGGGAATGATGGAATTAATCTGAAAGCGTTCAAGCATGTTATGGTATATTTGTTGCCTTGTATTGTTTATTTGATTAACCTTTCTTTGAAGAAAGGTGAATTTCCTACTCGTCTGAAAGAGGCT
Source organism: Artemia sp. Qi Xiang Cuo (assembly GCF_049724085.1). Classification (NCBI taxonomy): domain Eukaryota; kingdom Metazoa; phylum Arthropoda; class Branchiopoda; order Anostraca; family Artemiidae; genus Artemia; species Artemia sp. Qi Xiang Cuo. The sequence continues at coordinate 81,750,382 of NC_142799.1, read as the reverse complement.
AAAGTTATTCCGCTTCACAAAGGGAGTTCAAAAACTGATCCGTCTAATTGGAGGCCTATTTCAATATTGCCCCTATTTGCTAAGCTGTATGAAAAAGTGATGCATCGACGACTTTATAACCATCTGACTACCTACGGTTTTCTTAGTGATACCCAGTTTGGATTCAGGAAAAACCACTCTGCAATACATGCAGTCCAGCACCTAACAGATTTCATCAATGTTGCTCTCGAAAAAAGTGTACTGGTACTTTCAGTATTTATAAACTTTAGAAAGGCTTTTGACACGGTGGTTCATAAAATTTTGTTAAATAGGCTAAGCCGCTTAGGGATCCAAGGGGTTATTCTGAAATGGTTTGAATCTTATCTTAACCAGCGTATTATTCGAGTCTCTATTAAAAATTCTATTTCAAAAACTTTTATCTTTAATTCTGGTGTGCCTCAGGGTTCAGTGCTTGGCCCACTTCTTTATCTAATTTACGTTGATACCATGCGTTTTTATATATCAGATGTACTTATAACGTCTTTTGCTGATGACACGGTGTTTACGATTACAGCTACTAGTCTGAACCAGTTAATTGAGAAGACAAATAAGGCCCTCGCTGAATTGATAAGTTTTACAAATTCTAGTTATTTGGTAGTGAATATTTCAGAAACAAATTTCGTGACATTTTGTAGAAATGGAATTTCATGTGTTTTAGATAATAAAATTGTTTTTAACGGTGAATTTTTAAAGCATGTAAATAGTGTTAAATATTTGGGCTTGAGTCTTGATTTTAATTTAAGTTGGAAATCACATTGTGATCTTGTGGCAGTTAAGATTTCAAGAGGGTTGGGTGTGATAAGAAGACTGAAAAATCAACTACCGTCAAATGTTTTACTTTTACTTTATCATTCTATTGTTAGCCCTTATTTATCATATGGTTGCATGTTATGGACTAGTAGTTTTATTTCAAGTTTTAGAAAGGTCCAAATTTTACAGAATAAAATAGTTCGTATTTTAGGTAATTATATTCAGTTTGAAAATAGCACGTTGAATTGCTTTACAAGTTTGAAAATTTTAAATATTTATCAGTTACGGGATTACCAGTTAGCAATTTTTATTTATCAATGTTTGAATAAGTGTTCACCGGAGGTATTTTGGGAAATTTTTAAAGCTAACTAATCTTATTACTGTTATGAGACTAGAAATGCGAATGACCTTGCATCGGATCTTCGGAATACTCAACGTGCTGCATTTCTGCCTCGTTTTGCTGGACCGGGGGTGTGGAATTCCCTCCCGGATGCTATTAGACAAGTTGATAATGTAGGCCAGCTCAAGAGTAGATTGAAGCGTTACCTTTTGGGTTATAATCTGAATGATTAGATTTTTGAATTTGATTAATGTTTGGTTTGAAAATTGTTTGGACAAATAATGGTCGCATTTTCGCGAAATTACCCAGCCAAAGCGCACGGAGTCGGCTCTATAGCCTAGCTGATGCTTATTAATTTTTTCATAGTTGATTTAGTTAGATGTATCTCTTTTTTTTTCTTTTTTTTCGAGTGGATTTTTTAATGATGATATGTGATATTTCTCACTTGCAATTTCTAGAGTGTAATCCTTTTAGAGTAGGAGATGTTCTTTATGTTGATTCAGTTCAAGTGCTGATTTTTCCCCTTAAAGAGATAGTTTTTATGTGGATGTAGAGCTTTATAATAATGGATTTGCAGCCATCGTAAACAAACCTTCGGGTTTTTATAGATGGCCGCTGTAAATTTGTTTGTATTTTTTTATGTTAAATAAATTAATTTGAATTTGAATTGAATTTTCAGTAAAGTGCAAATTTTGTTCTGGGCTTGGGAAGTTTGAACATAATACCCTCAGTCGTTTTTGGGATACTGCTTAGACGCTTTATTGGGAATTGGCACTATCAAAATTCATTTTGACTTAACCTTAAGGCAACAATTAGTTTATAAACATAATGGGCAAATGGGCGGGTGGGCGTAGGAGGGTGGAAGTGAAAGGGGGATTAGTTAGTAGAAAGGGGGGTGCTACTCCTACTGGCACACCAAATATGGGCATAGAGTCATTAGTGAGAATGATTGCGTAATCGGTCAATGACCTCTTTCTCCAGGTGTGTTTTTGGCACGCCCTCAGCGAATGTCAATGTTGTTATTGTTTCCGAGGCAAAATGCCAAGGTCAATGTTGTTGTTGTTTTGAACAGAGTCATTAGAGAGAACATGTGGTTAATGGGGTCAATGTTGTTATTGTTCGAAGCAAAGTTAATGACATTTCCTTCCTGTTCGAGGCAGATGTTATGATCCGGAAATAGTATTTGTCATTGTTATTCGAGCCAGATTTTATGAGGTTCACGGAAACAGTTAATGACACTTCCTTCCTGTTCGAGGCAGATGTTATGATCCAGAAATAGTATTTGTTATTGTTATTCGAGCCAGATGTTATGAGTTCCCGGGAAACAGTTAGATCCCACTTCTCAGCCAATCAGCGAGTCGGATACATCCTCCTTCTCAACCAATCAGAGGGCTTGTTACATATGGTTTTCCCCGTTACATAACAATTCACCCTTGAGATTTCGTATATAACGGACATGCATTGTGATTAAATTATCAGAAAGTATTTTGACACAGTGCAAACAACCTGACAATGGATAAAACAATTAACATAATTGATGAGCTTGAGGCCTTGGCAACCGAAATTAGCAATGTAAGTGCAATTTTATTTTCAAACGAATTTTTCTTGGACATCCTCCAATCTATTCAGCTAAAACGTAAATATATTCCTCTACCCCCCCCCCCACCATTGTTTTACAATCCCAAATTCTCGCAAAAAGAAATACCATTTCTATAAATTCCTTCCCTCTATATTTCCACCTAAATCCCCCCCCCCACCATTGTTTTACAACCAAATTCTCGCAAAAAGAAATACCATTTCGATAAATTCCTTCCCTCTATATTTCCAGCTAAATCCCCCCCTCCCGCCACCATTGTTTTACAATCCCAAATTCTCGCCAAAAGAAATAGCATTTCAATAAATTCCTTCCATCTATATTTCCAGCTAAATCCCCCCCTCCCTCCACCATGGTTTTACAATCCCATATTCTCGCAAAAAGAAATAGCATTTCAATAAATTCCTTCCTTCTATATTTCCAGCTAAATCCCCCTCCCTCCACCATTGTTTTACAATCCCAAATTCTCGCAAAAAGAAATAGCATTTCAATACATTCCTTCCTTCTATATTTCCAGCTAAATCCCCCTCCCTCCACCATTGTTTTACAATCCCAAATTCTCGCAAAAAGAAATAATTATCCTTCCCTCTATATTTCCAGCTAAATCCCCCCTCACTCCACCATTGTTTTACAATCCCAAATTCTCGAAAAAAGAAATAATTATCCTTCCCTCTATATTTCCAGCTAAATCCCCCCTCCCTCCACCATTGTTTTACACTCCCCTTTTCTCGCAAAACGAAATAGCTTTTCGATCAATTTCTTCTCTCTCTATTTCCAGCTCAATCCCCCCCTCCCGCCCCCATTGTTGTACAATAACAACTTATCGCAAAATGAAAAAGCATGTCGTTCAATTGCTTGCCTCTATATTTCCAGCTAAATCCCCCCCTCGTCCAACTCTTGCATTTCAATGAAAGAAATTCAAAATGAACTTTGAAAAATCAAGAAAATGTAACTGTAACAAGGTAAACCACGACCAAACACTACTGAAATAGTCCAACTATTGCATTTCAACGAAAGAAATTCAAAATGAACTTTGAAAAATCAAGAAAATGTAACTGTGACAAGGTAAACCATAACCAAACACTACTGAAATATTCCAACTCTTGCATTACAACGAAAGAAATTCAAAAGAACTTTGAAAAATAAAGAAAATGTAACTGTGACAAGGTAAACCACAACCAAACACTACTGAAATATTCCAAGTCTTGCTTTTCAAGGTTCATTTGAATTTCTTTCATTGAAAAGCAATAAATGGAATATTTCAGAAGTGTTTGCTAATGGTTTACCTTGTCACAGTTACATTTTCTTGATTTTTCAAAGTTCATTTTGAATTTCTTTCGTTGAAATGCAATAGTTGGAATATTTCAGAAGTGTTTGGTCGTGGTTTACCTTGTCACAGTTACATTTTCTTGATTTTTCAAAGTTCATTTTGAATTTCTTTCATTGAAATGCAAGAGTTGGACGAGGGGGGGATTTAGCTGGAAATATAGAGGGAAGGAATTTATCGAAATGCTATTTCTTTTTGCGAGAATTTGGGATTGTAAAACAATGGTGGAGGGAGGGGGGATTTAGCTGGAAATATAGAGGGAAGGAATTGATCGAAATGGTATTTCTTTTTGCGAGAATTGGGGATTGTAAAACAATGGGGGAGGGAGGGGGGATTTAGCTGGAAATATAGAGGGAAGGATAATTATTTCTTTTTGCGAGAATTTGGGATTGTAAAACACTGGTGGAGGAGGGGGATTTAGGTGGAAATATATAGGGAAGGATAAGTATTTCTTTTTGCGAGAATTTGGGATTGTAAAACAATGGTGGAGGGAGGGGGATTTAGCTGGAAATATAGAGGGAAGGAATTTATTGAAATGCTATTTCTTTTTGCGAGAATTTGGGATTGTAAAACAATGGTGGAGGGATTTAGCTGGAAATATAGAAGGAAGGAAATGATTGAAATGCTATTTCTTTTTGCGAGAATTTGGGATTGTAAAACAATGGTGGAGGGAGGGGGATTTAGCTGGAAATATAAAGGGAAGGAATTTATTGAAATGGTATTTCTTTTACGAGAATTTGGGATTGTAAAACAATGGTGGAGGGAGGGGGATTTAGCTGGACATATAGAGGGAAGGAATTTATCGAAATGGTATTTCTTTTGCGATAATTTGGGATTGTAAAACAATGGTGGGGGGGGATTTAGGTGGAAATATAGAGGGAAGGAATTTATCGAAATGGTATTTCTTTTTGCGAGAATTTGGGATTGTAAAACAATGGTGGGGGGGGGTAGAGGAATATATTTACGTTTTAGCTGAATATATTGGAGGATGTCCAAGGAAAATTTGTTTGAAAATAAAAATGCACTTACATTGCTAATTGCGGCTGCCAAGGCCTCAAGCTCATCAATTATGTTAATTGTTTTATCCATTGTCAGGTTGTTTGCACTGTGTCAAACTACTTTCTGATAATTTAGTCACATTGCATGTCCGTTATATACGAAATCTCAAGGGCGAATTGTTATGTAACGGGGAAAACCATATGTAACAAGCCCTCTGATTGGTTGAGAAGGGGGATGTATCCGACTCGCTGATTGGCTGAGAAGGGGGATCTAACTGTTTCCGGGAACTCATAACATCTGGCTCGAATAACAATAACAAATACTATTTCTGGATCATAACATCTGCCTCGAACAGGAAGGAAGTGTCATTAACTTTTTCCGTGAACCTCATAACATCTGGCTCGAATAACAATAACAAATACTATTTCTGGATCATAACATCTGCCTCGAACTGGAAGGAAGTGTCATTAACTTTCCTTCGAACGACAACAAAATTGACCCCATTAACCACGTGTTCACTCTATTTACTGTTCAAAACAACAACAACATTGACCTTGGCATTTTGCCTCGGAAACAATAACAACATTGACATTCGCTGAGGGCGTGTCCAAAACACACCGAAAGACAGAGGTCATTGACAGATTACGCAATCATTCTCACTAATGACTCTATGCCCATATTTGGTGTGCCAGTAGGAGTAGCACCCCCCTTTCTACTAAGATCGATGTGGGTATAATGTATTATTTTTTGTTGTTGTTGCTGTTTACACCAGGGCACTTCGTATCGAAGGAGTTGTCGTGGGAACTTCGAAAAGGACTTATTCAACTGAAAATAGAAAGGGTTGATTCCCTTTTTAATAGTCGAAAGTGATTGGAGGGCAACTAAAGTAGAAAGGGGGGTGCTACTCCTACTGGCACACCAAATATGGGCATAGAGTCATTAGTGAGAATGATTGCGTAATCGGTCAATGACCTCTTTCTCCAGGTGTGTTTTTGGCACACCTTCAGCGAATGTCAATGTTGTTATTGTTTCCGAGGCAAAATGCCAAGGTCAATGTTGTTGTTGTTTTGAACAGAGTAAATAGAGAGAACACGTGGTTAATGGGGTCAATTTTGTTGTTGTTCGAAGCAAAGTTAATGACACTACCTTCCTGTTCGAGGCAGATGTTATGATCCAGAAATAGTATTTGTTGTTGTTATTCGAGCCAGATTCTATGAGGTTCCCGGAAACAGTTAATGACACTTCCTTCCTGTTCGAGGCAGATGTTATGATCCAGAAATAGTATTTGTTATTGTTATTCGAGCCAGATGTTACGAGTTCCCGGAAACAGTTAGATCCCCCTTCTCAGCCAATCAGGCCCACCCAGCCCCCCAAAGGACACCCCCGGGCCCCCCAAAGGCCCATCGAGCTCCCAAAGGACCAACGGACCCCCAAAGGCCCTCCCCGGCCCCCAAATGTCCCTCCGGACCCCCAAAGGCCCTCCCTGTGCCCCAAAGGCCCACCGGTCCCCAAATGTCCCTCCGGCCCCCCAAAGGCCCACCCTGGCGCCCCCCCCCCCGGGCACCCGTCTTTCGTTGATGTGTGTTGTCTGAAACCTATGATTTGGGATGTGTAGTTTGCTACTTCAGGCTTTTCTGAGCTAAGGTTTCCTAGTATTTCCTAGGTGAATGTTGTCTGAAACCAATAGTTTGGGATGTGTAGTTTGCTATTTTTGACTTTTCTGAGCTAGGTTTCTTAGTCTTTCGTTGGTGTATGTTGACTGAAACCGATGATTTGGGATATGTAATTTGCTATTTTTGACTTTTCTGGGCTGGATTTCTTAGTCTTTCATAGGTGTGTGTTGTCTGAGACCTATGATTTGGGATGGGTGGATTGCTACTTTTGACTTTTCTGAGCTGGATTTCTTAGCCTTTCATAGGTGTTTGTTGTCTGAAAGCTATAGTTTGGGATGACTAGTTTGCTATTTTTGACTTTTCTGAGCTAGGTTTCTTAGCCGTTCATAGGTGAGTGTTGTCTGAAACCTATGATTTGGGATATGTATTTTGCTATTTCCGACTTTTCATAACCGGATTTCTTAGTCTTTCGTAGGTGTGTGGTGTCTGAAACCTATGATTTAGGATGTGTGGGTTGCTATTTTCTGACATTTCTGAGCTGTATTTCTTAGCCATTCGTAGGTGTGTGTTGACTGAAACCTATGATTTGGGATGGTTAATTTTCTATTTTTGACTTTTCTGAGCTGGATTTCTTAGCCATTCGTAGGTGTGTGTTGACTGAAGCCTATGATTTGGGAGGTGTAGTTTGCTTTTTGGACTTTTCAGAGCTAGGATTATTAGTCACTCATAGTTGTTTGTTGTCTGAAACTTAGATTTTGGGATGAGTAGTTTGCTATTTAAGACTTTTATGAGATAAGCTTTCTTATTATTTATTAGGTGAATGCTTTCTGAAACCTATAGTTTGGGATATGTAAATTACTATTTCGGGCTTTTCTGAGTTGGATTTCTTAGTCTTTCATAGGCGTGTGGTGTCTGAAACCTATGATTTGGGAATGTGTAATTTGCTATTTTCGACTTTTCTGAGCTAGGTTTCTTAGCCTTTCATAGGTATGTGTTGTCAGAACAATATGATTTGGGATGTGTAGTTTGCTATTTTTGACTTTTCTGAGCTAGATTTATTAGTCTTTCATAGGTGTGTGGTGTCTGAAACTTATGATTTGGGAGGTGTAGTTTTCTTTTTGGACTTTTCAGAGCTTGGATTCTTAGTCCCTCATAGGTTTTTGTTGTCTGAAAATTAGAGTTTGGGATGAGTAGTTGGCTATTTCAGACTTTTCTGAGCTAAGGTTTCTTAGTATTTCGTAGGTGAATGCTGTCTGAAACCTATAGTTTGGGATATGTAAATTACTATTTCTGGCTTTTCTGAGTTGGATTTCTTAGTCTTTCATAGGCGTGTGGTGTCTGAAACCTATGATTTGGGAATGTGTAATTTGCTATTTTCGACTGTTATGAGCTAGTTTTCTTAGCCTTTCATAGGTATGTGTTGTCAGAACATTATGATTTGGGATGTGTAGTTTGCTACTTCAGGCTTTTCTGAGCTCAGGTTTTCTAGTATTTCGTAGGTGAATGTTGTCTGAAACCAATAGTTTGGGATGAGTAGTTTGCTATTTTGACTTTTCTGAGCTAGGTTTCTTAGTCGTTCATTGGTGTGTGTTGTCTGAAACCTATGATTTGGGATATGTAGTTTGCTATTTTTGACTTTTCTGAGCTGGATTTCTTAGTCTTTCATAGGTGTGTGTTGTCTGAAACCTATGATTTGGGATGGGTGGATTTCTAATTTTGACTTTTCTGATCTGGATTTCTTAGCCTTTCATAGGTGTTTGTTGTCTGAAACCTATAGTTTGGGATGACTAGTTTGCTATTTTTGACTTTTCTGAGCTAGGTTTCTTAGACTTTCATAGGTGAGTGTTGTCTGAAACCTATGGTTTGGGATATGTAATTTGCTATTTTTGACCTTTCATATCCGGATTTCTTAGTCTTTCATAGGTGTGAGGTGTCTGAAACCGATGATTTGGAGTGTGTGGGTTGCTATTTTTTGACTTTTCTGAGCAGGATTTCTTAGCCATTCGTAGGTGTGTGTTGACTGAAACCTATGATTTGGGATGGTTAATTTGCTATTTTTGACTTTTCTGAGCTAGATTTCTTAGCCTTTCATAGGTGTGTCCTTTCAGAAAATTATGATTTGTGAGGTATAGTTTGATTTTTGGACTTTTCAGAGCTAGGATTCTTAGTCACTCATAGGTGTTTGTTGTCTGAAACTTCGAGTTTGGGATGAGTACTTGGCTATTTCAGACTTTTCTAAGCTAAGGTTTCTTAGTATTTCGTAGGTGAATGCTGTCTGAAACTTATGATTTGGGATATGTAAATTACTATTTCGGGCTTTTCTGAGTTGGATTTCTTAGTCTTTCATAGGTGTGTGTTGTCTGAAACCTATGATTTGGGATGGGTGGATTGCTACTTTTGACTTTTCTGAGCTGAATATCTTAGACTTTCATAGGTGTTTGTTGTCTGAAACCTATAGTTTGGGATGACTAGTTTGCTATTTTTGACTTTTCTGAGCTAGGTTTCTTAGCCGTTCATAGGTGAATGTTTTCTGAAACCTATTATTTGGGATGTCTGAATTAATATATCTGGCTTTTCTAAGCTAGATTTATTAGTATTTCGTAGGTGTGTGTTGTCTGAAACCTATGATTTGGGATGGATGGATTGATACTTTTGACTTTTCTGAGCTTTATTTCTTAGCCTTTCATAGGTGTTTGTTGTCTGAAACCTATAGTTTGGGATGACTAGTTTCCTATTTTTGGCTTTTCTGAGATAGATTTCTTAGCCTTTCATAGGTGTGTCCTTTCAGAAACCTATGATTTGGGTTATGTAGTTTGCTATGTTTGACTTTTCTGGGCTGGATTTATTAGCCTTTCAGAGGTGTGTGTTGACTGAAAAATATTATTGAAATGAGTTTTGTGATAATTTTGTCTTTTTTGACATATTTTTATAAACACAAAAAATTACACACACACACACACACACACACGAAGACATACACACACACACACGACACAAAATAAACACACACAAGCGTCTACCCCCACACACTTACACACACACACACAAAAACTTACACATGCACACGAAAACTTACATGCACACAAAAACTTACATGCACACAAAAACTTACATGTACACCAAAACTTACACACACACACTAAAACTTACACACACGCCCAAAAACTTACACACACACACAAAAACTTACACACACACACCAAAACTTATTCACACACACACACACACACACACACATACACACAAAAAACTTACACAAGAACACTAAAACTTACATGCACATAAAATCTTACATTCACACAAAAACTTACAAACACACAAAAACTTACACTCACACACAAAAACTTACACACACACACGAAAACTTACACACACACACGAAAACTTACACACACACACACACAAACTACACACCCACACAAGAAAACTTACACACACACACACACGAAAACTAACACACACACATGCAAAATCTTACACGCACACAAAAACTTACACACACACACACACACACAAACACTAACACATGCACACGAAAACTAACAAGCACACAAAAACTTACATGCACACACACACTGACACACACACACACACACACACACACACACACACACACACACACACACACACACACACACACACACACACACACACACACACACACACACACACACACACACACACACACACACACACACACACACACACACACACACACACACACACACACACACACACACACACACACACACACACACACACACACACACACACACACACACACACACACACACACACACACACACACACACACACACACACACACACACACACACACACACACACACACACACACACACACACACACACACACACACACACACACACACACACACACACACACACACACACACACACACACACACACACACACACACACACACACACACACACACACACACACACACACACACACACACACACACACACACACACACACACACACACACACACACACACACACACACACACACACACACACACACACACACACACACACACACACACACACACACACACACACACACACACACACACACACACACACACACACACACACACACACACACACACACACACACACACACACACACACACACACACACACACACACACACACACACACACACACACACACACACACACACACACACACACACACACACACACACACACACACACACACACACACACACACACACACACACACACACACACACACACACACACACACACACACACACACACACACACACACACACACACACACACACACACACACACACACACACACACACACACACACACACACACACACACACACACACACACACACACACACACACACACACACACACACACACACACACACACACACACACACACACACACACACACACACACACACACACACACACACACACACACACACACACACACACACACACACACACACACACACACACACACACACACACACACACACACACACACACACACACACACACACACACACACACACACACACACACACACACACACACACACACACACACACACACACACACACACACACACACACACACACACACACACACACACACACACACACACACACACACACACACACACACACACACACACACACACACACACACACACACACACACACACACACACACACACACACACACACACACACACACACACACACACACACACACACACACACACACACACACACACACACACACACACACACACACACACACACACACACACACACACACACACACACACACACACACACACACACACACACACACACACACACACACACACACACACACACACACACACACACACACACACACACACACACACACACACACACACACACACACACACACACACACACACACACACACACACACACACACACACACACACACACACACACACACACACACACACACACACACACACACACACACACACACACACACACACACACACACACACACACACACACACACACACACACACACACACACACACACACACACACACACACACACACACACACACACACACACACACACACACACACACACACACACACACACACACACACACACACACACACACACACACACACACACACACACACACACACACACACACACACACACACACACACACACACACACACACACACACACACACACACACACACACACACACACACACACACACACACACACACACACACACACACACACACACACACACACACACACACACACACACACACACACACACACACACACACACACACACACACACACACACACACACACACACACACACACACACACACACACACACACACACACACACACACACACACACACACACACACACACACACACACACACACACACACACACACACACACACACACACACACACACACACACACACACACACACACACACACACACACACACACACACACACACACACACACACACACACACACACACACACACACACACACACACACACACACACACACACACACACACACACACACACACACACACACACACACACACACACACACACACACACACACACACACACACACACACACACACACACACACACACACACACACACACACACACACACACACACACACACACACACACACACACACACACACACACACACACACACACACACACACACACACACACACACACACACACACACACACACACACACACACACACACACACACACACACACACACACACACACACACACACACACACACACACACACACACACACACACACACACACACACACACACACACACACACACACACACACACACACACACACACACACACACACACACACACACACACACACACACACACACACACACACACACACACACACACACACACACACACACACACACACACACACACACACACACACACACACACACACACACACACACACACACACACACACACACACACACACACACACACACACACACACACACACACACACACACACACACACACACACACACACACACACACACACACACACACACACACACACACACACACACACACACACACACACACACACACACACACACACACACACACACACACACACACACACACACACACACACACACACACACACACACACACACACACACACACACACACACACACACACACACACACACACACACACACACACACACACACACACACACACACACACACACACACACACACACACACACACACACACACACACACACACACACACACACACACACACACACACACACACACACACACACACACACACACACACACACACACACACACACACACACACACACACACACACACACACACACACACACACACACACACACACACACACACACACACACACACACACACACACACACACACACACACACACACACACACACACACACACACACACACACACACACACACACACACACACACACACACACACACACACACACACACACACACACACACACACACACACACACACACACACACACACACACACACACACACACACACACACACACACACACACACACACACACACACACACACACACACACACACACACACACACACACACACACACACACACACACACACACACACACACACACACACACACACACACACACACACACACACACACACACACACACACACACACACACACACACACACACACACACACACACACACACACACACACACACACACACACACACACACACACACACACACACACACACACACACACACACACACACACACACACACACACACACACACACACACACACACACACACACACACACACACACACACACACACACACACACACACACACACACACACACACACACACACACACACACACACACACACACACACACACACACACACACACACACACACACACACACACACACACACACACACACACACACACACACACACACACACACACACACACACACACACACACACACACACACACACACACACACACACACACACACACACACACACACACACACACACACACACACACACACACACACACACACACACACACACACACACACACACACACACACACACACACACACACACACACACACACACACACACACACACACACACACACACACACACACACACACACACACACACACACACACACACACACACACACACACACACACACACACACACACACACACACACACACACACACACACACACACACACACACACACACACACACACACACACACACACACACACACACACACACACACACACACACACACACACACACACACACACACACACACACACACACACACACACACACACACACACACACACACACACACACACACACACACACACACACACACACACACACACACACACACACACACACACACACACACACACACACACACACACACACACACACACACACACACACACACACACACACACACACACACACACACACACACACACACACACACACACACACACACACACACACACACACACACACACACACACACACACACACACACACACACACACACACACACACACACACACACACACACACACACACACACACACACACACACACACACACACACACACACACACACACACACACACACACACACACACACACACACACACACACACACACACACACACACACACACACACACACACACACACACACACACACACACACACACACACACACACACACACACACACACACACACACACACACACACACACACACACACACACACACACACACACACACACACACACACACACACACACACACACACACACACACACACACACACACACACACACACACACACACACACACACACACACACACACACACACACACACACACACACACACACACACACACACACACACACACACACACACACACACACACACACACACACACACACACACACACACACACACACACACACACACACACACACACACACACACACACACACACACACACACACACACACACACACACACACACACACACACACACACACACACACACACACACACACACACACACACACACACACACACACACACACACACACACACACACACACACACACACACACACACACACACACACACACACACACACACACACACACACACACACACACACACACACACACACACACACACACACACACACACACACACACACACACACACACACACACACACACACACACACACACACACACACACACACACACACACACACACACACACACACACACACACACACACACACACACACACACACACACACACACACACACACACACACACACACACACACACACACACACACACACACACACACACACACACACACACACACACACACACACACACACACACACACACACACACACACACACACACACACACACACACACACACACACACACACACACACACACACACACACACACACACACACACACACACACACACACACACACACACACACACACACACACACACACACACACACACACACACACACACACACACACACACACACACACACACACACACACACACACACACACACACACACACACACACACACACACAACACACACACACACACACACACACACACACACACACACACACACACACACACACACACACACACACACACACACACACACACACACACACACACACACACACACACACACACACACACACACACACACACACACACACACACACACACACACACACACACACACACACACACACACACACACACACACACACACACACACACACACACACACACACACACACACACACACACACACACACACACACACACACACACACACACACACACACACACACACACACACACACACACACACACACACACACACACACACACACACACACACACACACACACACACACACACACACACACACACACACACACACACACACACACACACACACACACACACACACACACACACACACACACACACACACACACACACACACACACACACACACACACACACACACACACACACACACACACACACACACACACACACACACACACACACACACACACACACACACACACACACACACACACACACACACACACACACACACACACACACACACACACACACACACACACACACACACACACACACACACACACACACACACACACACACACACACACACACACACACACACACACACACACACACACACACACACACACACACACACACACACACACACACACACACACACACACACACACACACACACACACACACACACACACACACACACACACACACACACACACACATATTATTATTATTATTATTATTATTATTATTATTATTATTATTATTATTATTATTATTATTATTATTATTATTATTATTATTATTATTATTATTATTATTATTATTATTATTATTATTATTATTATTATTATTATTATTATTATTATTATTATTATTATATTATTATTATTATTATTATTATTATTATTATTATTATTATTATTATTATTATTATTATTATTATTATTATTATTATTATTATTATTATTATATTATTATTATTATTATTATTATTATATATATATTATTATATTATTATTATTATTATATATTATTATTATTATTATTATTATTATTATTATTATTATTATTATTATTATTATTATTATTATTATTATTATTATTATTATTATTATTATTATTATTATTATTATTATAATATTATATAATTATTATTATTATTATATATTAACACACACACACACACACACACACACACACACACACACACACACACACACACACACACACACACACACACACACACACACACACACACACACACACACACACACACACACACACACACACACACACACACACACACACACACACACACACACACACACACACACACACACACACACACACACACACACACACACACACACACACACACACACACACACACACACACACACACACACACACACACACACACACACACACACACACACACACACACACACACACACACACACACACACACACACACACACACACACACACACACACACACACACACACACACACACACACACACACACACACACACACACACACACACACACACACACACACACACACACACACACACACACACACACACACACACACACACACACACACACACACACACACACACACACACACACACACACACACACACACACACACACACACACACACACACACACACACACACACACACACACACACACACACACACACACACACACACACACACACACACACACACACACACACACACACACACACACACACACACACACACACACACACACACACACACACACACACACACACACACACACACACACACACACACACACACACACACACACACACACACACACACACACACACACACACACACACACACACACACACACACACACACACACACACACACACACACACACACACACACACACACACACACACACACACACACACACACACACACACACACACACACACACACACACACACACACACACACACACACACACACACACACACACACACACACACACACACACACACACACACACACACACACACACACACACACACACACACACACACACACACACACACACACACACACACACACACACACACACACACACACACACACACACACACACACACACACACACACACACACACACACACACACACACACACACACACACACACACACACACACACACACACACACACACACACACACACACACACACACACACACACACACACACACACACACACACACACACACACACACACACACACACACACACACACACACACACACACACACACACACACACACACACACACACACACACACACACACACACACACACACACACACACACACACACACACACACACACACACACACACACACACACACACACACACACACACACACACACACACACACACACACACACACACACA